>NW_022701645.1:664474-711530 GCF_011630105.1 Anneissia japonica | reverse complement strand
TTGTTGTCATTGTTGTTATTATTATTGTTGTTTTTATTACCGTTAGTTTTAATATCAATTATTAGTCTTAGCATTAACATTATGTATTGTTTAAATTTTTGCTGATATTATTATTGTTACCATATAAATAATACAAAATTCTCGATTTTTTTAATTAATATTATTATTATATATTAGTCTTAAGTATTATTATTTTAATAATAGTAATTTTAAAAATATTGTTATTGGTGTTTTATTGGTATTTTTCTCATATTATTATTATTATTATTATTACTAATTAGTATTACTATTATTATAAAAATAAACGTTATCTTTAATTTATTATTGCTGTTATTATTGCTATATTATCACCTTCAATGTTATTATCACTTAGTTATTATCAATTAGTATTATTAAAATAGATATTTAAATATCGTTATTATTACCATATTATTTCTATTAGTATTGTTAAAATAAATATTACTATTAATATTGTTGTTGTTATCCCCTTTATTATCATTATTATGACTAATTAGTATTATTAAAGTAAATATTTGAAAAGGACCGACATGTCACTGGTGAATCACGTCATTGGATGCATCCTTGTCACTGACGGGTTTCAAACATATCCCCCAATGGTCGAACAAATATGAAGGACTGAAGTCTGTCACTCAACAATACCAATTGTTCCTATTGTGGATAATTGATACCAGATGCTGCACCCCACCTAATTTTAACGTAGGCCTAATTCTTGGGCGTGGTTCTGAAGAAAATAGTATCGAAATGCACGCCATCGTGCATTCATTTGATTTTAGTCGGATTCAAAATAAATGTTTAACATTTAAAAAATCATAATGTGGTTTTTCTATTTCAATTTTTTATGATTAGGTCTACAGTATGTACTCATGTTTTATGTCAGTGTTTTAATGTGAACAAAATTAAACATTAATATATGTGTTTTTCTTAATTATTAAGATTGCTTAAATTGTTAATGTTACAATTGTCAGATTTTATTCCATTCTGTAAGTGGCGGGTTTTCTCTGTTGAATAAGATTACAGTGTGAAGAAATGTATACAACGATCTCACGACGATGTGACGATAAGAATTTTACTAAAATATACTGTGTACTTCATTTTAATCATATTGAAGAAAAAGGATGCAGAAACTGTAATACTGTACCGTATTTACATTTCATTTTAATTATAAATAACTTGTGGCCGAGTTGACTTGTGGCCGAGTTAACTTGTGGCCGAGTTGACTTGTGGCCGAGTTGACTTGTGGCCGAGTTGACTGCAGCCGAACTTTTTGTGGCCGAGTTGATTTGTGGCCGAGTTGACTTGTGGCCGAGTTGACTGTGGCCGAGTTGACTTGTGGCCGAGTTGACCTGCACCCTTCCCCTCTTTATTTGCATTACAATTAGGCCTAGAGGCATGATGAAAAAGTTTCGGGGTCATTCATCTCACACACAAAAGATCGCTCCAGAGTAGAAAAGCTATCTTAGTGCGCATGCGCAACATGAGAAAGATCGCCTGTGAAGTAATCTTTAGCCTTTTCAAGTGAAAAATGACGAAAAAACGATTGTTTCAAATAAAAAAAAATGTAAAAAAAAAAAAAAAAATCGGGATTTCCCCAAAAGTGATGCGCGCGAGGGTGATAAACTAATAATTTTTTTTATGGGGCCTAACATATCTTTCTACTATTTACGGTGATATATTCATGATTGAAACATCTTGTAATTGAAACAATGGAATTTAGTATGTGCTTCATGCTATTCTTTTTGTTGCGTTTTCATATACTATACTTTAATAATTATGGTCAGTAAAATGTATCTTTGATTTTAATTAAATTGAACGTTGTTACTATCTGAAATCTATTTCATAATTTAGTTAAAACAATAATAATTACAATATTTAACCTAATCTTTTTATACAATAAATTTATTCATTTTTCTTGCAGCTTCCAGAGTTTGGATAAAACATACCAAGAGAATTGAAAGAAACATAAAGAAATAAACGAATAATACACACATTATCATTCTTCACTTGAAATCTTTAATTTTCTTTGCGCAGTTCAAAAATATGAATATATATTTATATGATTTTATGAATATAACAGAAGCATGAAAAGGCTTTTAAAATGTACAGCATGCAATTATCAATATAGTGATAATTTTATATGGAAAATATAAATATGGAAATACATATTTCCTTTACAATATTATTATAAACATGATCAGAACATTTATGGTAAATGGGAACGTTAGACAAGAAAAAAAAAACGTATGCGAATCTAATCTATTGACTGTACTTATTCCATAAATTTTTATTTGATTCAAGCATTATTAATAAAAATTATTATCAATATATATCGCAAGAAAAAAAAAACGTATCTCAAACTCAGTCAACTTTGAAACATCTGCGTTGTTTCTGTAAAAAAGAAATATAGCACCAAGTTATACAGTAATATAGTAACAATAATGAACTTACTAATAAAAGTAATTGTTAATAAACTAATGTTACATTAATTTAAATGACAAATTGGCTGGTTTTTCCTGATAAAATGTTTGATTTTTATAAATAATAACATATCAAAAAATAATACCGTATTAAGGGAGAAATACCAAATTTTTAGTATTCATTTTATTTGCTGTATTTGGTATGTAGTAGGAAACGTAGGATCGATAACAAAACGAAAATAAAAACCGTCCGGTAAAAGAGTAAAATGGTACTAGGAATGCAACAAACTAGAAAATAACCTATAAATACAATAATATTAAAAAGTTAGTATAGTAATAATAGTATTCAATTTATTTGCTTTTAAGTAACCTCTGTTGTTACTTAGTAGAAAGACAAAAAAACATAAATAAAAAAAGTATGATAAACTGATTGATGAACTTACAATGATAAAAGTAGTTTGTTAATCGGCCTATAAGTTATATTAAATTTAGCGTTTTTGCAACTCATTTGGCGCTCCATATATTTGTTGAAAACAAACCGCGACCGAAATGAAGCGCGACCGAAACGAAGCGCGACCGAAATGATCTGTATTCATACAGATAGGCCCTAGGCCTAGTTAAGTAGACAAGCCTAGGCCTAGTAGGGCCTGTATCTGTAGATACCATGTAGGCCTACGGCCTAAGGTCTACGTAGTAGTAGACTAGGCCTAGCCTACATACAGCCTAATAGATTAGGCTGGCCCCTACTGTAGCATAGGCCTAGGCCTAAGGCCTAAGGCCTAGTCATTAAGCCTAGCCAGGCCCTACTACTAGGTCTTGAGAATTCAAAAAGGTCTCTCCTTATCACAAGATAAGTGTCACTGAAATTTTATTGCATTAAAACAAATTGAAATAAAAAAGCTATAATAAAGTATAAAATGTTGATTTGTTAATGCTTGGTGACAGTTATATTATTATTTGCATAGTGGAAAATATCACTTGCCATGATGTCTTCATTCTATAACAACACTGACAGTTAATAGATTTTTTTTGTGGTAGAAGTGTTTTTTATTATTTATTGTTCATGATTTTTTTCTTGTCAAATTTTGTCATTGCTGGATTGGCATTATTAACTCAGACTGCAGGCTTTACTTTGCCAGTACTTTCAGGATGTGTTAGTCCAGTGTAGACAGTGGTGTATCTATTAGAAGTCTTAAATGTGGGGTGGGGAGAAAGGGGAGCTTCATGACAAGTGAAGGAGATCTAGCTCACAAAATAAGTTGATAGGTGATTTTTAACAACTTGAGTAGTTTTTTTCATTCGAACACTTCCAGTTGGGCAGGCAGAAATTAGGACACGAGTCCTCACCCCTTGTGCCCCCTAGATATGACTGTGAGTGTAGAACTTATTCCTCTAAACTTTAACATCTATCTTTGTTCTGGGATGCAGATATCCAGTTTCTGTGGCAAATCTATAGGTTCTTCCCCATTTGGGTCAAAATTATGGTGCCACCACTAAATTTAGTCCAAACTCTTTGTTTGCCTTTATACAGTACTGTAATAGATTGTCCACCAACACCAACAGTCTCTTCAGTCGTTCTCTATTTCTTGACTCTTCTGAATACTATTGTATGTACATTAACAGCACATCAGTAATCTTACCACCTGAATTATGAGACTTGATCTTTATACTGTAATAATACTTGGTATGTATAGCAGGGAAATACAACAAATTTGCTTTTTTAATGTCCATTATACAATGGATAAGTGCCTCAATGTTTACTTACATTTCCTGTTTAGTGCATGATGTCGGCATAGTACAGGATATACTTCATCCATCTGTAGGTCATTATATGTAGGTCACAAAACTTTCGCAAATTTGATAATTTTGGGCACTTTCGCAATTTGCAAAAGGCCTGAATTTTATTCATGAGAGGAATACCATAAAATAGCTGAAAATATTGTTTCGTGAGTTCTAGGCCTAGGTTAAATAGGCCTACAACCACTGTAGGCGCCTTGTACCTCAGCTGCGAGGACCAGACTTAGCTGGCCATCCCAGGCACAGTCAGAGAGAGACAAGTTTACACACATACAGTACTCGCACTATATTCCTAAATGTTGTATGGTATTCAAGCAACGTACAAGGAACAATGTTTATCAAAACATGTGTTGTATTTAACACATTATTTTCCTGTAGGCCTAATATTGATTCAAACACATTGATTGATGACAACTGAACATTTTGGTATGTCATGGTAAATTAGTTTCCATTGAACTTCTTAGTATACAAAGCGCAGTGGTTGTACATGTGCATTCACATGCAGTGATGATCAGAACATCCCTGATCATGTACACTTACTAAGTTTTTTATTCCTTGTTTCGCGTATTTATTTTTGTTTTTGAAAATCATCGGAGGAGGGCGGAATAAAAATAAAATTTTGTTTTCTAATTTAGCAAATAGTTTTGCCAAATACATTCAGATGGAGGAGAAAATAAAAATTAAATTTTATTGGTGAATGTAAAATGGGATGGTTAAATGCTTTAAACTTAATCTAATTAGGAAGAAATATACATATTTCATCTTTGGAGATTTTTCAATCAGCACAGGGAGTAATAAAAATTTTAAAAAAACTTTTATTTTTATTCGAAATCGTAAATATTTGCATTTGGTACGCTAAACGAGGTATTAAAAAATTCTTCGCCTTATACACATTTAATAAAATCCCCCAAAATAATTAAAAATACAATTTTTAAAATGCTGAAGTTAGCTTTTCACAAACATGTTGCAATTTGTGGGGATTCCCCATTTAGGCCTACTGTAGACCCTAGATCTGCATTCCATCATCCATTATTGTTCATTATTATCTTTAAAAAAGTTGAATTAATTTTTGGTGTAATTCAGTTTTTTATAATGATCAAAATCTCATTTCTGAAACTGATTTTACATTCACGATGATCAGATAATTCTCTACCGATCTTGTTTGAAACATAGAAAATGTGACCTGAAAATTATTCACGGCATAAAACTTTCGCGAATCTGGACCATTCGCGAAATTAGCAAAAGTTAATACCTGCGAGATTTCAAGGTTTAACAGTAAGCTCTTACATAGTGTGTTCTTCGTTCAATAACAGGTTTACCTATAGTTAAAGACTTCTCAAAATAAAGACCACCTCCAATAATTGTTTGTGGCCATTGATGAACACCTATTCCTTATTTTTTGATATTTTCTGTCAGGAGACCAAAGTTGCTGAAAGACCATGAAAAACCAGATCCCAAAAGTGGTCTTTAATTAGACCCTAGAGAAAGACCTGTGTCCAGTTTTTTGGCTTTACTGTAGGTCTATCTAATCCCATTTTATAAACAGTCCAAGCATTGTCTTGCAAACTTACCAGATGACCTGACTACATTTCCATTTAATTTTTGCAATGCTAGTGGGTAGGTCTATAAACAGTGTTTTTTTTCCCTCTGAGGAGCTATTTTTCAGCATGCAATGTTGTGTTAAATACTTTATTTTATGTTTAAGTGCATCAATGTATAAAATAAATGATGATGATAAAAAAAAAAGGCCAGATATAATATTTATGTTTACTTTGCTATAAATAATTATAATGTTTATGTTTAATTAATGCATATTCATGCATTAATAAAACAATTATAATTTAGTGACTAGTCAACTTACTGTTATTACTATGGAGACGCATCATGCGTCAGACTGATTGATCTTAGATTATTATTTTTTTTTTTTGGTTGGTATACCAGTATTACACTTTACTGTGGCAATTCTCTTTAAACGGAATTTAATAAGCACATTTTAGTTCGGAATTTATTGTCACTCCGAATTTCGGCTACCTACTGTATGCACAGTGTGTTGCAGAAGTCCAACTCCATAAAATTCGGCAAGCCAATTTCTTCCGGCAATTTCATAATATGTTTAGTAATAATTCTTTCCTTAAGCTAGCTGGCCATGCTGTATCACCACCGCAAAATACTGTAAGGGAATTAATAGATGCGCATCAAACCAGATCCTACTCAGGGGTGGATCCAGCCCCCCCCAAGAAAGAGGGGGGGGGGCGTGAATGTGCGAACTGAGTGAGAGTCTCAGGGAAGAACCCTTGGTATCTACAAGGGGGATAATCTCCCTCAAACCTCTAGTACTAGCTTTATTAATTAGATGTTATTGATTGATTTTTACTATTTAGCTTGGTAATTTCTGATAAGCAATTAACAAAAATTTAATTATTCACAAAAAAATAGAGGGGGCGTACGCCCACGCCCCTTCCCCCCCCCCCCCCTCTAAATCCGACACTGCCCCATCCCAAGGTAGTAAAGCCAGATTGGCTTTACCTCCTTGGGATGGCTGATCCTGAGATATGTAGGCCTACTATACAAGTGCTGTATGAATAAGAGGAATTTTTAGAATTGAAGTACCTTGAAATAATGTAAAAGAAGCTTAGTAATATGCTAAAAATTTATTACTGTAGTTTCTTTATATCGCTAGTGGAAGTAATCTGAAACCACAAGTGCTACTAGGATATCACCTTTGACCTCAGCACAATACAGCAGACTGTACAGTAGTTCTTGGTTTCACAGTCAAAGTACTAAGAATATTAATAGGGTTCTGAAGGAACAAAAGACTTGGCGACTACTACTGTAAATGTTTAATAATAGAAATGATGGTTATCAATATGGTTTTGAAAGTGCTGGGATTTAAGGATTTTAATGTACTGTATAGTACTAATATGAAGTGGTGCAATGTCTAGGGCAGATTCGAAGTGAAAGAAATATGGCGAGACTTAAAATACTTACTACCCTATTCAAAGTTCAGGATCCAAATTTGAGAGAGGCAACTTATAGAAGATCTATTTTTTTTTTTTTTTTCCCGTAATAAGCTTTCTTGACACATCTACTATTTCTGTGGATGTTTAAATCAAGTTTAGTTATAAAGAATTTAAGAATTATGAATAGCATTTTAACCATTAATTTACAGGATCAGCACATTCAAACCAACTATATATGCCATCTATACCACATATTCCGGCCAGCGCTACAGCATTAACCCTTGCCATGCCCTCATCGTTAACAAAATAAACCACTTTAGTTTGTCCAAACTAGGCCCTCATCACAAATTTTTGCCAAATATTCTTGCCCAGAAAAAAACATCTATTTTGTCCAGGAACATCCCTTTATAATATCTCTGTTTTACAATATGAATTTGAGGAAGTGTACAGTTTTTCTTTTTTTGTGTCGTGGGAGAGAGTGATGGTTGTAAGGTATAAGGATGTAGGTAGAGATGTTACGAAAGAGATTACTAACTTTACAACTAGAAATTGCAAGTGAAGTGCATATAAATGTTCTTCGAACAAAATTATTTATGCGAGTCAAGTGAAAATAATGAATAATAAAAATATAACAAATAATATGAGACACAACCCATTTTCTATATTAGAACACTTCTCATTGGGTAACAAAGTCGTAATTTTTCATTTTTGTCAAAAAGTGTCTATAGTGATGAATTATGGTTTAGGTTTTTTTAAATAAATTTTCAAAAATTTCTATGTATGTGGAAAATGTAGTTGATTACCAAAGGTTACAATTTTTATTTTGAAGACTGCATGGTCTAGAAAGTGTACATTTTTTTATGGGGCAAGTATCCAAGGGCGGGTTTTCTAGGGGCGAGTTGACTGCCAAAGAGTGTTGCCAAAGTGCGAGCCAGCGTGTTATTTGATCACAAGTGCGAGACATCGCAAGTGTGAGCCAGTGAGCCATGACGTCACGACAATATATACAAGACTTTACTCAAGTTGTGCGAGGTATCGGCTGAGATTTGTGGAGTACAATTCAAAAAACAACTATAGGTCTAATAATGAATTATTCTGATGTTAAATAGACAATGTTAGCTATTAAGGAGCGATGTTGTTTTTTATTGGGACCTTCGTCCCTTCAAGGCTAGGCCTATACCATCCTAGCTAGTCTAGAGTCCTAGAGTAGGATAAGGCTAGGGCGACATGCGGACGTTGGTAGGTGTTGGTTAGTCTACAAACGTCGCCTAAAGTAATTGATTTTACCCGGCAGAACGAAAGAAGGAAACTCAGCTTTTTAGTCGTCTGTTTTTTGACAAACAATGACCTTTCAGAGGTCAAATTGCTGTCAAGAATATGAATTGGCTGCTTCGCAGCAAATATACTGTAATCACCAGATGTTATTCACCACAATTTATAGACTTGGTTGTTTATAATGTCAATTTTGAAGTAGGTAACAATAAAGTTATTTGGATAAGGGTTGTGGTTGTCTCTTTGTAAGCAAGATAAAAGTGATCAAGATAGCGTAGCAACGGAGTGACCTATACATTATGTTTTTTCTGAGATCCATTATATAATTTTTGATGTCAACATTGAAATCTACTATACAGTAACAGTAACTCTTTCTTTAAAAACATTAAGGGAAATCACACATTTCCACTTAATAATATTTCTTTGATTCATGAGTGTCCAGAGCTGATTGGTTCCTGTCATTGTAAATGGGAGGTGCTTTTAAAGTGCTATATAAATGAAATAAAATAAATATTAATTATGACCAACTAGGCTCTAATTTTCAACTTTTGGTTGAATATCATGTAAAACATACTGTAGGTGGACAAGTGTGGCCTGCAGTCACTCATTACTGTACCTAAAATAGGTAAGTTTGGTGCGACCCACGAAAACACATCAAAACCCTACTGTAGATGTGCAACCTGCCTACAATATTCGGCTAAGGGACCCCATGTGCTATACAGTATACAGCTTAACAATGATCATAAAATAATTTAATAAAACTAAAGCATAAAGCAGTATAATAGCAGTGCATGGTAACTACTGTACAAGCACATTGGTAATGTCAAATTTTCATTAAAGGCCTAAGCTTACATATGTTTGGCCCTAATAATAGATGTTAACCATTTCTATATCTACCCTTGATGTAAATGGTAGAGAACTCTATTTACTGTACAGATTAGATACGAAACATTACTTTCAGAAGTAAACGAGAACAGAAATTTTTGGCTAATGAAAATCCATTGTCCCTTAGTCTATAATCGCTTCATTGTAAATTTAATGTATGGTAGAAGGAAGTACAAACAAAATTAGAGTCTATGGTATCAAGGTACAATTGTTAAGCAAGAAAGTTATTTATAATTTGCCAATACAGAAGATGTGCATGTTCAGTACCAACGTAAGCTCGTGAAAACATCAGAGCCAAGGCGCAACAATTGAGACATTGTTATGTAAAACATCCTAAAATATAATAATAATGTGCCAAGAACGCCTGTTGTTGCCAGGTATAGTACATAGCACTGAAGACGCCAGCATTATTTTTACCGACATTTGCCAATTAACAGTCTTTGGTAGACAACAAATTAAATAAGCTACCCATAGAGTACCACAGTCAGCCAGGTTGCACTCTCTGTTGTCAAACGCCTAAATGACTTCATAGGCTTTCTGGAATAGGCATTTTAAAATCTAATATTTCACCATCAAAATGTACTAAAAACACAAAAGCTTGCGTTATATTAGTTATCGAACACACATTACAGTAAATCATCAATTAAAATTTACAAAGAAAAAGTAGGATACAACATCTTAATAATTACGTTAGAAATTGGGATCAATGGTTTGTCAGTGGAGAAAATGGCGCCCGGTTGAATGCTTTATTTATTATCACGTGGTGTCGTGGCGTAACACTGTACATGTAGTACTTTATAGACTCAGTCCAAGAAATGCTTCATATTAATTTAATAGTCACTGTATTATGAAATCACAATTTCATTCAAATTATAGGCTCTTGATAGGAGCATGAGTATACTGCAGAAAGTAGGTCAAAATCACTCTAAACATTGTCTGTTATCAGGCAAGATGCTATCAGGCATTGGTCATCCAGGGATGTAGTTGTGGTGGGTGGAGGTGGGCGGGGGCTACCCGTCTGTTATCAGGCAAGATGCTACTAGGCATTGGTCATCCAGGGATGTAGTTGTGGTGGGTGGGCGGGGGCTACCCAGCCTTGAAGTTTTCCACCTAGTTTAAAGCTAATTTTTATGGCCATCCACCCACCCTTATTACTACCCCAATTTTCCATCCTTAAAATCCATGTTTATTATTTAGAGTTTATTATGTGTTCACCTACACACCCTTAAAATGTCTATCACCCACCCTTAGTTTTACACTACAGCTACAACCTTAGGCTACGGTCACACTAGAGTTTCAAGCCTGGCTTGACTCACCGCGGGAGAGATTTTCGTAATGTGACCGCATCTGCACCGACTCGCGTCTGGCGTGACCGCGATCTCAATCCACCTATCTCAATCCCGGCTCAGCACCCATATTGACCCTGGATTGACCCTGGCGTGACCGAGATTGACATTTCCTCGTCGGCTGTCGACCAATCACAGTCGATGACGCCGTTGCGTTTAGAAGTTCTTGAATAAAAAGCCTGCGATTTATTCATGTGTGTTCAATCAAGACGCAATCATTACTTTTCATAAAAGTTAATTCAAATTTTAATTAATAATAATGCGATTGATTTGGAGCGACCAGGAAACTGCTGACCTGGTAGATTTGTGGGGCCAACCCGAGCTGAGAGACCAGATAGAAAATAAAAAAACAAACAACAAAACGGGAATTTTTGGAGTGCTTGCTGACAGATTAGCCAGTCTCGGACATGAGAAGAGAACGACGGCCCAAATTCAGACAAAAGTGAAGGCATTGCTTGCGAGCCCAATACAAGCTGATAAAAGATCAGTTGAAAAAGAGTGGTTCGGGCACGTCTGATGTAAAATCTTTGATTGCGATCCACCCAATCACACGCGCGTATATCGAATCCCGTGAAACAGAGTTGGCCAAACTCTCTCTTTACTTTATTACGGCTCTGCTGTTTCGACTTTCATAATTTAGAGGTCAATCCAACTAGTGTGACCGACCCAGAATTTCGAGCCTGGCTTGAAATCTCACCCGCGGTGAGTCAAGCCAGGTTTGAGACGCTAGTGTGACCGTAGCCTTAGTCATTTGTCAAAAAGTAGGACCAATTACCAATTCCCTGACTAACCTATCACACTAGAAAGTATAATACATACTCCAAGTATTGAAATACACGCCATCGTGTATCGTAAAGAGAGAGTTTGGCCAACTCTGTTTCACGGGATTCGATATACGCGCGTGTGATTGGGTGGATCGCAAATCAAAGATCATCACACTAGTTTAGTTTAGTTTAGTTTAGTTTTTATTTGGAATCACTTTTATTACAGTGGCACACATTCAAACTGATGGTGCATCCAAACGACCAAAATCAACAGAAAATTGAAAAGAAGAAAAACAACTTAATTACGAAAATCATTACAGAACAAAAGGTTCGGTAAATAAAAAAAAAACAAAACTTGAACTAAAGAAAAAAACTTAAACTAAAAAAAAAAAAAAAAAAATACATGCCTATCAAATGAAATGAACCCACATTCCATTTTACAGAAAAATTACACTACAGTACCACAGCATAGAGTATATACGCAAGTGCAGTACTCGATAACTGATTACTTACCTAAAGTGAAGGAGCAGCCTGAATTTTACACCACCAAATGATAGTTAAAAAATAAAAACTAATCTGTAAATGTAATTCTACTTTTTTTCTATTGGGCACTGGTTTTCTCTGTAATCACAGTATCCTATCTTATTTGTTGCACTGGAACAAAACAATTGTTTATGTCTGATAAATAGCTTTATGGGATGGTATCATGAAAACAAAAATCCAGAAAAAAATGAGGAACATTCTCTTTTGGTCTGCAGTATATATTTTAAAAGTAATGGGGAATAATGTTTATAAAATAATTGGGAAAATACTCTGCCATAGTCATCAATAGACCATGCCATATGGAATTTTATTGAGATATCCATACATTTTTTTTAATACATTTGAAATGTATAAAAGATATAGTGTAGACTTGTATTCATAATATGTATTAAAATATATTTTGGGAAAGTATAATTTACCCATGAACATCTTGTTGAATCATATCTAAGCCCAAATAACTGCATTTCACATTAGACGTGATACTGTGGACTGACCTTTATTTACAGTATTCAGTTTACTTTCATACAGAGTACATATGTTTTGTTACAATGCTAGAACTGCTCTTGTTGCTGAGTAATTTCATTGATATACAGTATGTGTGTTTAATACATTTTCTAAAGAGAAATTAGCATTTGTTAAGGTCAGCCATACAGTATTCAGTGGTGGATTCAGGGTGGGGCGGCAGTTGGCCTAGCTTCCCCCTCTCCCCTTTAAATTTATAATCATAAAAAATTGGAAAAAAAGAAAATTATATTGAAATGGTGGGGCTGATGTGGGGGACCCTCCATCTATGAGAGTTTCTCTCTGGGCCTCCTCTATTTCAAATTACTGGACGCAGGGTTCCCGGAACGCCACCCTCAGCGGCGAGTGCGAAGCACAACTCAGGGTCAAAAGTGGATCGTGAAATTTGGATATGGTTTCGTAGTCAGATTTGCGAGAAAAACTTCAGCTGCACGTATTTCACGACTGAGACGTCAGTGGGAGCTGTAATTTGTATGGCAAGGAGATTGTGCAACCCTTCATTCGTATTAAGGGAATTTACGCCCAGAAACTTAGTTATTAATATTTTGATTATAATAGAAAATATTCATTTTTTAGTGACGTCACACTCACATTAGTTAGCGTGCATACGTCATAAGCTAGATACGTCACCTTTTCCTGGTAAAGCAAACTTTCCTGGCGTGCTTTTTTCATGGATAAACAAACACCACTGCTTTGCACATGGATGCCTTGCCCAAGCCAGGGCTACAAGAGCGGCATTGTTAGCATTGTATAATACTTAAACAAGGTACCTCTGCAGATGAATTATTCTTAGTTATTTTTTTTCTTATTTTAATTTATTTCTTCCGAAAGTGTGCTCTCTATCACATATAATTCCACTGTCTTAGTTAGGCCTAGGCCTAGTCTTATGCCTCAGGTGTCCCCCGCTACACAGTACGGTACATCAGCAGCCCCTCCTCCATACAGTACAGATATTTGCTAGGTAACAACTGATTGCACCTTCCTTCCCAGGTGTTCATGTAACATTGACATAATTGTTAGCTAACCAGTTGTGTGTATTTCTTTGTGAAAATGAGTACCGCGGCGTACTCATTTTCACAAAGCATTTGCATCCCCTCTTGGAAAGAGAGATTCGAAGTAATTGTCTCCATATCTTCACTAATTAAATTAATCACCGTAATTTAGCTTACACTTATGAATTTAGGGAGCACTTAAAATGTGAAATAATCATTTCACTACCAGACAAACTCTTATTCATTCATTAGGCCTACATAATAGTTTCATATTGCTGTTCTATATACTCCAACGTCGCTGAAACCGAAAGGTCCACTGATTAATCTCAGATAAGAAAGTATAATACATACTCCAAGTTTTGAAATACACGCCATCGTGTTGGGATTCAATATTTCGACATTAATTATGTCATCATCAGGAATGAAAAATTATCCATATTAGCAAGCTTATATGCACTAGTACCAAAAGTGTTTAACCAATCAAAACATTACCTCTAGTAGGTGGCATAGCAGTGATTTAAACAAAAGATCAAAGCATTCTTACTCTAATGATCAAAGATACCTACAAAAACAAAGAAAGCTCTTTTGAAGCTCTGAGCCCATTGTTAAGCAAAGGGTGTAGTCTACGTATAGCGAACGCTTCTTTAAACAATAGGATAGACCAGTTTCGGGAGCTGTCAATAATGTTAGTACTAGAAAATATTAAACCTAATTTATTACTTACATTACAGACAACATTATCATTTTCAAGTATACCCTGTAATCCTAAAACATATTGGAATGCCTCACAGTTTTTAACATGATCAAATATAACACTATCAGATCGTGAAGAATGTTCTTTAAGTCTAGTTAAAAGCACCTATCTGTTTTACCAATATAATCACTATTGCAGCCTGGACATTTAAAATGATAGACAACAGAACTTCTTTACTCCTTAGGTGTTTGATCCTTAGTAGATATAAAATGAGAAACATTTTTATACTGCCATAAAGTTATGAATTTTACCTCTTTAATTAAGTGTTTCTTTACCTTATTTAAACATCTACGTAAAATGAACTCACCTGGTTTTCCTAGATAAGGCAATCTAACCCAAATCTTAATTATGCTATCGTCAGTAGGCCTATGTATACATTTAGGTTCATTTAATTTCTTAAGTACATTATTAACAACTTTTAAAGGGTACCCATTCCAAGACATAAACTTCCTGATGTTACTAAGCTCTGTGTGAAGTTTATCAGGAGTACACAATCTGTGGGCCCTAGAAACTAAACTACGAATCCAGGAGATCTTATGGTTCCATGGAGCAAAGCTATCATAATGGACATATTGACCTGTATGTGTATTTTTACGATATATACTCATGCTTCCTACACTGTTGTTAAATTGTAAATCAAGAAAGTGTACTGTGTCACTGTTTTGAAATGATTCAAAAGTAAACTTTATCTGTCTATGAAAAGCATTGAAGTAGCTTAGAATTTGCGGGAAATCATTGGGCTTAGCTAATACTAGCGTGTCGTCAACAAAACGAGTATAAAACTTAATAGTACCTGATTCAATAAGTTTAGGAACAATAGACTCTTCTAGTTCAGTCATTAAAATATTAGCTAAAACTGGGCCAAGAAGCGAACCCATTGAGACACCATCAGTTTGTTTATAAAATTCGTTATTACACGTAAATATAGTTTTAGTACAGCAATCTCTAAGTAGTTTCCTTAGCGAATTTTTCTTAAGGTTAGTAGATATCAGTTTCTTATTGTAAACCCTATCAAGAATTATATTAATTAACTTTAGTAAGGGGAACATTTGTAAACAGAGATTCAACGTCAAAAGATACAAATCGGTAACCTAAATTATATAAATTGTTTGGTATAGCTTTAATGCGGTCAGCAGCATCAAAAGAATCTTTAAGGACAAAGTCATTAACCGTTAGAGGGCCTAATAAGTTTTATAAGAACTTAGCTACTCAATAATAAAAAGTACCAGTCGTGTCAATAATAGGTCTTAGAGGTGGAATATTATCAAAATCTTTATGTAATTTAGGTAGTCCATGAGCTCTAGCCGGCATGGTTGATACTGGACGAATTTCTTTGTATTCAATTTCAGTTAGTTCATTTCTATTAAATAGTGTCCGGAGGTAGGCTGGCGCATGGTAACAACCATCTGACTGCAGACCACTGGCGCACGGTAACAACCAACTGACTGCAGACCATTTCCGATCACACATTACTCTCCATAACACAGCACCCTCTAGTTCCGTCACCTCTGAATCTCCCATTGGTACTGTAGAAACCTAGAAAACCTCTATATTCATTCATAGTATTCATTAGCGAGGTCAAGCAATTAGGAAGCTCATGGAGTCCGAGAGAGGACAGAAGATTAATTTAAGAGCATTGAAAGTGCCACATGATCAGTGCTTTAATGTATAACCCACCCTTGTAAATTATAGATTTATTATATATTATTAACTGTATAATTATATAATTTCATTACAGTTTGATCTGAATGATACGCACAATGAGTTGATGATCCACTGGGCTGGTGAGAACAGCGACATGATTGTGGTTGTTACGCGAGACCAAAGGCCAAACTATGAATCAACCAGTAATGCATATTTCTCATGGGATTACGGAAAAACTTTTAGTAGTGTTGGACAATACATGACGCTATACAATGGCAGCAGAGCCACCATAGACCGCTTTTATCATAGCCCGGCTGACAATCAGAGGGTAAGCCTTTTCTTACAAAAATTTTTTTTGTAGTTAAAATGAGCAATATTTAGTAAGGTAAAATAGTTTTTGTATGTTATTTACTGAGGCAATATTATTTTTAGTAGTTGAAAAATGGTGTCCTGCTGAAAAAATGGGAACTGTTAATGACAAATAGATTTTTGAAAATTTAAATACTGGTAAAAGGTGGGAAAGTGGTGTCTACACTTTCAAAATTTCTTGGACAAAAAAAAACTATTGTATGCCCATACAATACAATACAGGAGGGGGGTAGATCTCTACATAGTTTCTATCCCTCCGCCATTAGGGCATTGAACAAGTCACTAGTTTGAATTTTCGTGTTTTATGTTTGTTTTTGTTAAGGAACCAGATCAAATTTCATTGTATGTGTATTGTACATGTACAATTTTGTAAAAATGTTGCCTTTGACCTATTTTGGTGAATATCTCAATATGATTTCACCAACGATGCGTCTCATTTCGTGGTGAGACCTCACATGACAAATGAATCTATTGAGTATTGAGTATATATATAGTCATGATGTGCCTGTATAGGGCCTTGATGTGATTTCGTCATGACCATGTTTTTGTCATTAGACAGGGTTTTAGAAATATTAGGTGTGCAATACAGTATATTAAAATGTTGATTTCATCTGGAGCTTGGGCTAAGGCATTCATAATGACAGCCACAGGTGAGCAACAGGAGAAATGATTGTTTGAATCCAAGAAGATTTAAACAAGGTTATACACTAGGCATCTCCCCTGTAGAATGTACAGAATTAATGTGGTATACAGTAGGAAGCTATAGTATTAAACTCAACATTTCAGTGATGGGACAGAAACAGAGCTGAAAAGTGTGTAGCACAAGCTTACTTCATTAACAAACTTTAGTTTTAGTTATGTCTTGTGATTCATCACATTGAATTTCAGACCTGTTTTGAATTTAAATACTACAACAATGAATATAATTTAATTTGAAGTAATTGTGGTTTTATACTAGTACAAATTTCAGTATTTGGAAGCGTTTGTTTTTTTTTAATTATTATTTTTATTCTGTATAAAAATCACATTTAAGTTTAATAATTTCTATGCTCAAGTTAATTATTTGTATTTTGGTGTTGATTTTAAAACGATTTTTATTGGTTTTTGGTCATTTTCAGGAGAAAATACATCTTTTACTTGTTATGAATGATAATTATTATCTTCATTTATTTCTAATTGTTATTTAAATTTTGTTTTGAATGTTAGAAACATTTTGGTAAATCTGATATGGCATTCAAAAGTAGAAATAATCTAATAATTATCAAATGTATACATTGATTTTTTTTCTTTGTAATTATAGAAAGAGACATACATGTATTATAGTTTTTATATTAAATGTTTGAATATGGTTTTTTTTCTTTTTCTTTAGTACATTTTCACAGATATACTGCACAATTTTGTGTTTATTACTGAAGATGGAGGCAGATCGTTTCACAGACATCATTTGAATTTTAGGCCGACAGACATAACCATGCATGCTGATGATCCCAACTTAGTACTTGCTATGGACAAAAATGATTATCAGAAAAGAGTAAGGGAATTTGTTAGTTGATAGTTTTTAAATTTAAAATCTCATATACAGTACTGTACGGCTGTCTCGGCTAACAATGTAACTCATATTTCTTTTGATTTTGAGGTAATATCATTTGGGAGGTATATAAACACTTTTGATTAGCTGTGAAAATTTCAGGTCTCAACAATGAGTCCTTTCAGAGATAGCATCACTTTAAGCAAAAAATCTAGTGATTTTCCTTGGTAAAAAAACGTAACTGTAAGATTAGAGGGCAAAACAACGTATCTACGATGAAGATACGTTGTTTTGCTTTGGAATGGAAATTAGAAATTGTTTTGAGCTGATAGAGTTTGACACGGCAAAATCAACCGGTTGATGATGACAACGACAACGACGACATATGCACAAGCCAGATAATGCATATGACTGCCCTATACATAATAAATTAAAAAAGTATATTGCATTGTACCGTGCCTGACGTTTGCGAGGTAAAGCATTGTTGTGAATTTCCTTTATAACTTTGCAGTAAACCAATGGTTGTAATTAAAATTTGACATATAATCAAGATGTCTAAGAACATATAGTCACTGCAGAATTTTCAATTTGTTGCCAAGTTGCAAACATCCAAAATTTAAATACTGTTTTTCTTAGAAAGTGAAAATTTATGTTGTTTTGCCATGGAACAGCCGTGTAGGGTAGGGGAAGGGGATGTGTAGGTTAGAGGAAGGGGATGGAATGATGGCAGTTTGGCTTTACTGAACAGAAAATGTGGCAAAGACAAGCCAAACCAGTCACTCGTCGCAAATCGTGTTTCAGAGAAAATGGCCAAAACATGCTGGAATGTCAAATTTTTAAAAATCTATTTTATTGCACTAAACTAATTTTTACATATCTATCCATCATTCTATGCTGTTATTTTCCCCATTTTCAATGTTAAAGCAACACATTTTAAGGATTTGATGATAGTTTCTGCATGAGAAATGCCTGAAATCATAAACTTTGAAGGCTGATTTCTCATATATTGTTCTTTAAACAGCTGTATGTTTAAACGCTTGTAACTTCAAAAGGAAATGTCTGACTTAAATGTCCGATTTGAATGATTTTTTTACCATTTTATAGCTATTATTTTACTCTCTAACACTGTATTAATAACTCAAAATCGATTTTTGCGACAAGTGACTGGTTTGGCTTGTCTTTGCCACAAATGTTTTGAATTTTAGCATGGAATAAACATACAGGACAATCTCTACAGTTTCTTGAATTTCACTGGAGTATTTTTTATTTTTATTATGAAAAAATGAATAATCGTAATATAATAATAATTTTAATTAGTTGTTATTGTAATTTGGAATTTTTGAAAAATAAGGTAACTTAATTTAGTTCCAGACTTTTGTTGCTATTGAATGCTTAGAAGTAAAGTAAGTTTTATGTTTATTTAAAAAGAAAGAATTCATTTACAATAAGAACTAATTGAAATTATCAGCACTGGAATACCTCAAATATTTTTTGACAATAATAATGATAAGATTAAGTAAAATGTTAAAACAACTTTATTTCAATGATAATCAACAAACTGCATTCACAATTTCCTTCTTCTCGACAATGAACAATTTATTATTTGTTTCCCATTATTATTAGCTTTGGAAATCCCAGAATTTTGGTCACGTATGGACAGTGATGCAGTCAAACGTGAAGAGTTACTGGTGGTAAGTCGCTGCAAAATTAAAAGATTGAAACTCTGTATGAAGCCCCCAAGTGCTAAATTTTATATATACAGTTAAACCCCTGATTTACTTAACACTCATCCACCTTACAGTTAATTGTGCGGTTATAAACAGATGATGATGATTCAACAGGCCTGGCAAAAAATGTATGTGACACTGATCATGATGATTATTTTTTTATAAATTGCCTCTTGCACCAAATAGAATGTTGTCAAAACTATATATATCCCAAGAGTGGTGGTCTGGAGGGAGTTAAATGTAGAAATTTCCTTTGAACAACAGGTATAATAATAATAATAATAATAATAATAATATAGAGATTTATGCTGCGCTTTTTCTCAAGGGATGCAAGGCAATTTTTTATTTTTACCATTGGATCCACAATTTGGCAAACCGTCACAAAGAGCAACATAGAAAGTGATTAATTTTGTTATTGACATTCTGGTCCACCTCCAGAAAACATTTTTAATTGTCTTGCTTTGTGTTTCTGTTTTTTGAATATTGTATTGTCGATCAAGTGTGAAATACATGAAATGAAAAACCTTGCATTTCTAGTTGTGCTTGCAATTTAATGCTGATACAAAATATCTAATACATTTAATGTCACATCAACCTACCGTACCAGGTACCAATTTATACACTTGGGTGGAGAGAGACAAATGTAGGTAAAGTGCCTTGCGTTAGGACACTAGTGAAATTCAAAGCGAAGGTTCAAACCATTGACCTCAAGGTTGAGAGAACAAAATGCAACCGCTGGAAATAAATGTGGAAGGGACGTTTTTCTTGAACCCATATATCAGACTCATTCAATATTTTTTTTTTAAATATTAGGAAACTACTATACAGTAATTGATTTTGAACAGTTTCTTTATATTGTGAATCGCTCGCTGTACTTGTTTAGGCGAGACTTTTTGTTATATCTTGTTTCGCAAACTTATTATTTTAAAGATCGTCAGAGGGAGGCAGGAAAAAGTAAAAATAAATTTTTTTTTTCTCATTTAGCAAAAAGTTTTGCCAAAAACATCCATATGGAGGAGAAAATAAAAATAGAAAATCATATTAGTGAATGTAAACAGTGTAGTATGTATTGGGTTGGTTAAATGCTTTAAATTTACATAACTAAGAAGAAATATACATATCTTATTTTAGGAGATTTAATAATAATAATAAATATAAAGAAAAACTTATATGTTTTTTCCAAAATTGCCATTTTTTTCGTGGAAGCGGGTGCTGTCATTGGCCAAAAATTAAATTGTATTTTCATTTGAAATCATCATCATTGGTGGGCAGCGGGTTACTAAACAAGGGATATACTCAAGTACATTACCCAGTAAAGGTTATGACTGTGTCCATTGAAAAGCAAGGATCTTAACCACTAAGCTACAGTTTCATACTATTGTCATTTTTTTAAAATAAATTTGCATGCTAAGAATTCTACACAATGGGTCAGCATTAATAATGAAGACATCAAATTTCAGGAAATAAGCTATTTAAAGCTAATCCTGATATTCAACATACAAGGTGAAGTATTACGATAACATTTTAAAATGACAATTACTAAATAGAGATAGATTAAATTACTTGGCAAATATTTATACAAATTTGAAATTTGTACCTTGAATTAAATTTTGCTGATTAGGTTTTAGAGTACATTGTGTTTCTTAGAATATACTGGCAAGGAAGGAAGGAAGGAATCTCATGAAAATCAGGATCTTATAGTCAAATATAAGTGCAGTCCAATCTATAGTGCAGTTCAGACTTTCCTGAAGGCCACCTCCCTCTCCAGGGTAATAATCAGCAGTTTTATTAAAAAGACCATGAACACCAAATTGGCTGAGGTGGGACCTCAGGAGAAGAATGTGTAAGAAGACACCCATCAAACTCCTTTAAAACACTGGAGTAGATGGGATGCGCCCCCGTACAAAACTTACACAGCCCCCAGGGTAGTAGGGCCCAAGTGGCCTTAACCAGGGCCTCAAGCCTCTTTATAAACGCCATTGAATGCTGGGTTTTACTATATTGTTAGAAAGTAACATAAAAAAATGATAATATACCAATAACTTTTATTGACATCAGTTTACAATCATGATACAGTCAAAATACAGGTTTCCCTGTATTAAATTCCTCTTCAATTAAAGACCACATCCAATTATAGACCACTTTTCTGTGGTCCTAAATTAACAAATGTCTTTTATTTTTGTTATATAAAATTAGAAACCAAAGCTGCTAAAGACCATGGAAACGCCAATCCCAAAAGTGGTTCTTATTTGGAGGGAGACCTGTACCTAAATTACACAAATTATGAGCATGTCAAACTGATAAAAAAAAACAAACCTCTGAAATCTTCATGTTAGTACAACACTAATCAAATTAAACTATGTGTTTTTTTTTTAATTCAGGGGCGTGAAAGATTTTGATAAAATTGATACAATATATGTGGAGCGTATTGAGAGTAATGGGGTCACAAATGTCTTGAAGTCTGAAGATTATTTTGATAACGACTTTTTAATTGAAGTGATCATGGAGGGAGTTGAAGATTTTGAGATCAAAAATAATTACATGTTTGCAACAAAGGTGAGCCTTTATTTATATTTCTATTTAGTAATTATTTTTAAATTATATTTTTATCATTTCAATTTTAAATAATTTGCAAGTAAAGTTACTGTTAGGTAAAATCCATAAAAGACCTAAATAGATCAGGTGATCCAAAGGGACAAATGAAACAATTCAACCATAGCTGATATAGAGACTTTTTGTTATGAAAATCGTGAATTGACTAACACCAATTTCAAGAATGTATATTATATAGCAGGGGCTATTCAAAGACGGGAGTGGAAAGATGCAGGCGGCCTGAGTCTCACTAGATTTTTGAAAAAAAAAAAGAGAAAAAATATCATTTGAACTACCTCTTAATAATAATAATATGGATTTATACCACGCATTTTGCCAAGGGATGCAAGGCCCTGGCAATGTTTTTATTATTACTTCTGGTCATTGGATCTATAATTTGGCAAGCCTGCACAAAGTGCAAATGCCAGGGGGCCTGAGTTCCACTAGATTTTTGAAAAAAAGGAAGAAGAAAAAAAATGAAAATTACAGTATATTTTTAGCTATCTAGAGATGCCAGTAGACATAAAATTTTGATCAATATCCCCAAAGTATGGTTAGGCTAAGGTAGTCTGGAACTTCCATTCGTAAAATTCTCACCCTGAATTGAAATTCCTGGATCCTGCATTACAAGAACTTAATTTAAATGTTGAATTTTATTATATGTAGTAGTGTTGTTAGATATTCCAACATTTCAAGGATATTCATCTTTTTACAGTTAACTGGTCACGGTGGTATAGAATTAATGTAATGTAGTCAGTTATGCATGACTAATTTTCCAATCAATCATTTTTCTAATAATTGTTTACCAGTATGGTGGTTCAGGTGCATTGTGGGTAATTGATTTCAGATAATAATATGCAATCATGTTGGTTCTAAACTAATTACAGAATATATGATAAAAAATATATACTGTCATTTTTAAACTGACAAAATCTATATTTTAAAATATGTAATACTGTATACTTTTACAATATAAATAATTTATATTTGTTTTGTTTAGAAAATCCCACATGGCCTACAGGTATGAACCTAAAACTCTTTGATTAGTGTTTGTGCCATTGATACTCTTCTGGATTTTCCCATTATGACATGTTTTCTCACTTTGGTGTTGCTTGATATGTAATGTATTGATAATATACTTGTAATAATATAATTATATAATATTTAATCATATAATTTAATAATCATAATCATATAACAATCTTTAATTATAAAATCTCCTATAATTTTTAGTTTTATATTTCTCCAATGTTACTATTTACTTTTGTTCTGATTTTACTCAATCCTTCTTGTCCATACATATCCTCTTTTGATTTATGAAATTGAACATGTATTAAAACTGTAAATTACTATATATTTTTTTATCTATTTCAGTTAATTTATTACTTAACATTCAATGATAACATTTTTTTTAGTTTTTTTTGTTTTTGTTTTTCCATTGTAATTGATATTCATTATAAGAAACCTTTTACTTATTGATGATAAAATACTAATAATAATAATAATAATAATTTAAACTGAGTTATATAAGTTTTTGGTTTGGCATTGTTATCTATTATTTATTTATTTATTTAAAACTTATTTATTAAGGATACATTTTCAGGCTGATATTGAAAACTTTTTTTACCAATGGTCCTCCAAATTAATTACAATAAAAATAAGTTCAAAAAGACTGTCCACATACAATACAGTTAAGATTATACAGAAAAATATAACAGATTTTTAAAAGTCACATATTAAACAAGCCTCCAAGCTGGGTTATTTGCATTATTATTTTATTTAAATTGTTTAAAATTATTGACTTTAGTTTATTTTTAGTTTATCATTGTTATTATTATTTAAATACTTTTCATAGTTATATTATGAGTTATGCTAATACAGTGTAGCATAATTTATGCTTGGAATATATATATAAGGCCACCAGGAAGTAGTGTATTTCGTGACATTATGCACAGTCTTAGATTAAATATCGTTCTGTGTGCTCTGTAGTGTAAACACCATTCACATTAACAAAAGATTCATTTCATGGAATTGCTAACCGTATTCACGCCCATATTATTATGAATACATTAATGAGATGTTTCTTATCAAACAAATAATTGATCACTCAGTGGATTTATAAGGTGCATAATACAGATGTCTCTATGCCAATAATAGTGCCAGATTCAATAATTAGATAGATTTGATAATTTCTCAACAGCACTTATATTGAAGACGGTGAAATAAATCAACAAAAATGATTTTGTCAGTGATTTTTCGTTTTCAAGTTGACCTGGAAATTGTAGCATGAGGTCGTATCGTCTTGGCCATAGCATGACCTTATGCAAATGCCTCCTATAATAGTGCAACAGTTTCAGTTGCCATATTTTTAAGTGCAACTTTATAATGTTTATGCTTTCTGCAAGAGTTGTATGTTGAGTTATGAAAGAATGAAATTCAATATTATTATTGCTTATTTTGTTAAAATATAAGTTACAGTAAGTTTATTAGGTTTCAATTGAAAATCTCTTGTATTGATTCTCATCAATAAGGTTGTCATCCACTTAAATACCATAAAATCTCGAATTGAAGCCCTGGGCTTTTTCTTCTTTTTTTGCAAACTTTTCAAGATGGGCTTTTTTTCGAGACTACTTCTTCAAAGTAGAGAGGGGGGAACTTCTTTTCAAAATGAATGCTGTAAATTTTGTGAATTTCTGCTATAGAACAATTGACTAAGGCCACTATATAACATCAATCTGTATCATGGATTATATTTAACCGACATTAAATCACCTAAAATACTGTATAAACCAAGCTTGTATTAAATTTATTTTGTTTTCTAAAATTCATGTAGAGTGTATGTACTGTACTATCTTGAAATGAAGCCTATGCTATCTTGAAAAGAAGCCCTTGGGCTTCTTTTTGAGATGGGCTTCTTTTCGAGTGTAATTTTGCAAACTAAAAAGAGGGGAGCAATTCTAGATGGGTTTCATCTCAAGATTAAGCCCACTTGGCTTTAATTTGAGGTTTTACTGTAGTATATTTCAAGAGAATACAATCATAACACACAGTAACCCTCTCCTTCCTCTCATATGTTTGTACTTTTGTGAAAATGATGTAAATCAATAGTTCCTAAATGAGGTTTAAATATATAAAGCACTGTCCAGGCTATCAAATTTTATTTGACAATAAACTAGTGTATGCCCATCTCATGATGTACCCATAAACTGTGTGGTGTGATGTCGTCATGTGATGTCGTCATGACCGTAATAAAACATAAATTTGATAGTCTGACCTAGACTGTAAATATAATATACTGTACCCTGTTTTAATTAGTACTAGAATATTAAAACCCTTTACTTGTCATGGGCCAATATGCCAATAATTTAATTATTCCAATCTGCAGTATGTGCTTGTGATTTAAATTCTGATGATTTGGAGCTGTGGGTATCTCATGAGCGACAGCCATTTTCAAAGGCCACATTCCCAACAACAAAGTCACTTCTTGTGAGTATACTTAGAGGATGCTTGTTCAATATAGAAATTTAAATTGTGATTAATAACAGATAAATTTATTGTGATGATAATAATAATGCCAAATATTTATATAGCACCAATTCCAAATTGAATGATCAAAGGCGCTGAGCGTTATTATCCCTGGTCACTGGATAACATACAATGGTAAACAATAAAAAGACATTTGACTGCAATGACAACTAGATCCAAGGACAGATTAATTTGTCCCTAACCATCCTGTGCTTTCTGCAGAAAGTTTGTGAGTTGCGCCATTTGGTGATGCTAGATTTTAGCTGATTTTCTCTCTCCGCACCTCTTCAATTTGATGTTGTTTTTTAATGTTTTTTTGCTGAAAGGTTTCAAATAAATAAGTAAATTTACCACACATATTTTTGATTTTGTGTAATGTCAGTGGGGGTAGCAGGAGCTTAAGCCCCCCTTCCCATCAGACAGGTCAAGCTTTACCCCACTGGCCAAAGCTCATCGGGCAGTCAGAACCAAAATAAAAAGAAAAAATAGGCCTGAGGAAATGAAATGCATATTTATTGAGTTGAATTTGAGAGTGTAGTAACAATTGTATTTTATCAATTTTTCAAGTCTGATAGTGCCATTTCCGACCATTCAGAGGGCCCTTGGATGGTGATGCGTGCCATAAGACGGCCCCCCCTCCCGTCAGACAGCTTAGCTCCCCCAGATAATATATCCCACTGGTTTAGAGGTGGGGTGTTTGAAACCCTTAGAAAATGCTTGTGTATTTAGCTAATATACTTTATCCACCTAGTCTCTTTTTAACCAGGATATATACTGTTACCTTTTAAGAAAAAATATAGAAATAGTATATTTGAAAGAAAAGCTATCTTAAGAATCACATTGGTCCAGAGAATTCAGAATTACACTGAGCTGTGTCAACTTCAATTATAGGCTGTAAAGTATTTTTTACTATGGAACTTCTACATGTAATGTATTTGAATAATGTGTATGTGCCTTGATATAGGTTCTAGCTCTAATGAAGTAAAATATAAAATGCTATATTTTTACTAACAATAAGTGACGATTTTTACCTACTTATTTTAAATACCTTTGTTTCACCTTATAGAATTTTTACATAGCTGATGCATCCGAAGACCAGGTGTTTGTTTGCGTCAACCATGATAACTATGCAACTAACTTGTATATATCCGAGTTCCAAGGCACTAGATACGCTTTGTCGCTAGAGAATATTGTTTATTACAGTCCTGAAGGCCCAGGCAAAGATTCCTGGTTACGGTTAGTATAGGAACAAGTATAAGCCATGGGCGTAGGCTTGGTAGGTGCAGAATGTGGTCGCATTCCCCCTAACCCTAACCCGCATCCTCCTAACCCTCACCCCCAACCCCCGCAATGGCAGCAAATTTGTTCCACCGAGTGAGGGTTAACATACTAAAAATGACCATTACGTTTTCATCAGAATAGGAAGTTAGTTCTAAATTTTTTAACCCCCAGCCAGGCCGTTCTGCACCCCCTCAGGCTAAAGCCTGCCTGCGTCCCTGTTATGAAACGAAGAAAGATAATCTGTTAATCTAGCCTTAAAAATTAATAGTGATTATTCATAATTTTTTTATTTATTTTCATTTATTTATAGAAATTACGCAGATGAAGACTTTGCAGAGATTCACCCGGTAGCTGGACTTCGTGGCATTTATGTGTCCAATGTTTTTGTCAATCCATCAAGAGGTTTCCGTGAAGCAAACATGCAATCAGTTATTACCTTCGACAAAGGTGGAGAGTGGGGAAACCTGAGCTCACCAGTAGTCGACAGCCAGGGGAAAACGTATGACTGTCCAAAGGTAAAATTAAAGTGTAAAGTGAATGGTCTTTGCGTAATGGTATATTGTCTTTGTTTATTAGAGAGATCCTCATACCATTCATTGTAATAATTATTAATAAATGCCATGATGGGGGCTGCAGTGAAATATTGTAACTGCTTTAACTGCCTCTACAAAAAAAAAATCTAACTACTTGACTAACAAAAGAAATAAAGAAAGTAGTTGAAAGTGCATTGATTGCATTAAAAATAATAAGAAGTGAAAGGTGTCTATACTTAAGCTGTCATCATATAAAATATGCATTAGTATGTATATTATTATTAATTATTAGTTACAAGATTGTTGTACATGTCTTACTAAAACAAAAACAGTGTATACTTTTGCTTTCTATTATGATTATTACATTATATAATTATATATAATTGAGATCTTAATTTTGCATGCCATTGTATTCAAGGTTTTGGTTTCTGCATTATAAAAGTAAAGCAGTATTAAAGTTCATTGCATACCTACTTTTAATATCATAGCATTGCTGTTAATATTCCTTCATTGTTAGTAACCATTATAGAAATGAAGGGCTCCCTCATAAGTGTCTTCAGTGGTATCTTGAGTTGATAGTATATTAAGGAACTATGTAGTTCTATTAAGGGAACAATTCCCTAAAGGGCCCTCCAGAGAAAATCCTATCCTTTAACATTGAATCCAAACTCTATTAATGTACCATGCCATTAAATTACCCCAGTTCCCCCTCCCACAGAGAGCCAGCTTAATCACGTTTTTGCTGTAGATTAGTAATTGTCTTGACTTGCGCAAGTATGCAGACATACAGTATGTGTAAATCTAAGCACCAAAATCAGCACTATCATTGGAAAGAAAGTGGTGAAAATGGCCTTCCGATGAATGAATTGTTTTTAGCAGTCACTTTATTGATAATGATAGTGATAATCGTAATGAAAAATATGCTCATCATGACACAATTACATAAAATTTAATATGATTGAGAATTTTCTTGAAAATGTTTAAGCCTCTCGAATTTTCCCCTTCCCAATTTTAATAAACTCTTCACTGGCTCAGATGTCTTGCCTTGTTTTTAGTTCTGTGTTCACAAACTTTAGTTGTATATTCGGATTCTCTGTGAATTTTTTCCGACTCATTGTATGTGTATCTTTTACAGATTTTAAAGAATGTAATGTAATGTTATGCATGTAAATAATCAACCAAAGTTTTGAACCATGTTTATTTTTTACATGTGTTCGACAAATAAGTAAATCTTGAGAATCTGGTAATTTTTTTCTCTTTATTTTGTGCTCTTACAGGGTACCTGTGACCTCCATCTTGCTATGAGGTATACACAGACATACCCAGGGGCTCGTATCCAACCAATCCTGTCAAAGAGTTCAGCTCCTGGTATGATCATGGCGACAGGTAGTGTTGGTGATACCTTGAACTCATCCGATATCTTCATTTCCTCATCAGCGGGTGTAGACTGGCGTGAGGTAAGGTGTTAAGGCAAGACTTTTTTTACACCGTGTTAAACTTTTTTTTTTTTTAGATCGTCAGAGGAGGGTGGAAAAAAAGTAAAAATAAAATTTTTCTAATTTAGCAAATGGTTTTGCCAAAAACTTTGAAAGGAGAAAATAAATATAAAATGTTATTGTTTAATGTAAAGGAGAAAATAAAAATAAAATGTTATTGTTTAATGTAAACAGTTTGGTAATGGTTAAATGCTTTAAATTTATCTAATTATGATAGATATTTTTTTTTTTGAGATTTCAAGGCAGCGGTGGGCGTAATGAAAATAAAGAAAAAATTTTATTTTTTTCTGAAATTTCCATTTTTTCATGGCAGCGGGTATGCTAATCGGCCAAAAATAAAATGTTATTTTTATTTGGCGGCCAGTGGGTTCATGAAACAAGGTAAAAAAAAGTCTTGCCCAAGATTTAATGATATTAATACTTACCTGGATGAACCAATATAAGCTAGATTCCGAAATTTGAGGCTTGTTACATAACATTGATGCGTTATGGCTAGGATAGACTATTTCATTATTTTTCGCTAGTAAGTTCCATTAGCAATCAGGCTTATATCGGCCAGTCCAGTTAAGTATCTCACTCATAGACCAACAGAATCACTTCGGATTTGTGTGATTTGATTTTTGTTCATTAATTTAAATTTATTGAAAAGGGATTTCTACCATTTTGAAATAACACAAGGCTTGGGCTGAAATGGACCTTTCTGGAGAGTTGATCAGCCTTAACAACTGAACAATCATAACAGCGCTAGGAATGCGTGTGTCTCACAAATGCAAATGTTAGCGTATGCTTTTACACTGTCATTTTGTGGGACCTTAGCAACTAATATCCAAGCGGTAAGGTTTAGCAGAAAGGTCCCTTTAGATAATAAAATAGAAAAGAGAATAGTTTAGGGCACATAGAAAAAATTATTAGATTATCACTCTTTTTATTTTAAAAATTGATGAGGGAGGGCGGTTTTTTTTTTTCTTTAAATTGGAGCAATAGATTATTTCGCTTTTGTTTTTATCGATGAGGGAGGGACTGTTTATATTTGGTCTGTAATAGTAAATATTGTATAAAAATTGGTTTAATTTTATAGTTTCTTAAAGAAATTGTATTTGAAGTCACAAAATTGCATTGTTATTTTTTATGCTGTTGAAATAATTGAATCGGCAAAAATTTTTTTTTATTCTCGCATCAATATTTCCCGAATTTTTGACGCGGGCGAGAGGTATAATCTAATACATTTTTCTATCTGCCCTTAATTGTTAGATTTTGTTACTATGCAAGTTTTCATTTGTTTTTAATTTCAGGTTTTGAAAGGCTACCATTTTTTCTCATTTGGTGACCACGGTGGTGTTCTTGCAGCCGTGCCTCAAAATCCTAAGACGAATCAGTTCAAGTAAGTTAAGTTGTACCTTTGCGGTAGTGAAGGAAGTCGGTTCACCGGTTGTAATTCTGGTTCCCTAGAGTTTGTGTGTACTGCTTCCCCCGTCTCTGTCCCTAATCTTGTTTAATTTTTTTTAATCCGTATGTATTTAGGTACTCGCTAAATGAAGGTGAGACGTGGCAGGTGGACAGGTTTTCCGAGAATAAAATAACCGTGTACGGAATGGTAACAGAGCCAGGGGAAAAAACGGCAGTCTTCACAGTGTTTGGTTCACAACAGTCTTTTCATAGCTGGTTGATTGTTCAAGTCAATGTGACTAAGAAGATGGGTAAGAATCAGACCATTTCCAAATGAATGATAGGGTTGATAGTGAAGTTTCTGTATTCAAAAAACTGAATCAAATTAACTTCTTAAGGCTAAACAACATTACATTATTAATAATCTTAATGATGCAACATTTATATAGCGAATATTTCAATAAACTGCTCTTTACGTTATTTTCCCGTCACTGGACCAAACACCTATGGAACACATCCTCCCTAGGAAATACAATTCCATAAGCTGCTAGAATCAGCGCTTGGTATTAGATCCTACAAGGTATTCACTTATACTCTTGGGTTGAGTGAAAGACAAACGTAAATACCGTGTCTTGCCCAAGGGCTCAAAAAAGTTTCAATCTCCCAACCTCAAGGTTGAGAGTCCACGCCACAACCCTTGCGCCAATCGCTTCTACAAAAATGTACCAAAAAACAAACTGATTTCTATACCAGAATTATTTAACTGTGATGATCAATTATTCAACTTATTCCATTAGGACCCTTTTGTGAAAAGGAAGACTACAAGGAGTGGACCCCAGGAGACGAGTTTGAAGACGGCCATTGTTTGCTCGGCAGGAAGACTACGTATAAGAGACGGTTGACACATGCGCATTGTTATAATGGCATGAACTATGATCGGCCAATTTCAACGCAGAATTGCTCATGTACAAGAGATGACTATGAATGGTATGTATGTGTGTGCGTGTGTGGGTGTGGGGAGGGGGTGTACGTGTGTGTGTGTGTGTGTGTGTGTGGCCCAGGTCCCTTTACTTGCCATTAAGGTTCTTGTAAATGTATATACTTTAGTATGGACAGTCAACCCTGTCATCTGTCTTAAATTGGACCTGTTTATTACTCGACTCCTATATATATTATACATTGTTTAAATGTATCAGTGGCAACAGGTGATCAACTCTGTAGTTAGATGCATCACTTTGGTTAAGTGGTATTGTTAAAAAAAAAAACCCCCAAAGAAATACCAAATTTATTAAAGTGATACAGTGTTCTCCTCAGGATTTTTTAAAGGTGTAATGGGAAAACACGCGACGACACCTTGTTCGGCGCATAATATTCCACGGTACTGATGAGGGCCAACTTTCACTGCCTAGGCTTGAAAATGTCCGAAGTTTTTGATATTTATTTACAAATAGAACACATAAAATGTGTTATCATGAGTATACATGGAACACAAATAATAAACTGTGTTTTAAAAGGTTAAATAGAAAGAGTGATGTAGGCACATTGAGTTTAAAAGGTAGGAATTAGTCAGAGAAGTAGGTAGGCTTAGCACAGCACAGCAAAACATAATATCATTGTTTATGTTAAATAGATGAGTTGCAAGAGCTCAGACTTATGGATTCTTTGGCTACTGGCTTATAGTTTATCCTTTGTTAATGTCAAATTTATGGAAAGATAGAGTGCATTTTCCTTGTATTTTGAAATTGTGTATGTAGAGCTTGTGTTTAAACAATTGATAAACTGAGCATTTACCAGTGATACTACAAGGTGTATCGGTAAGTTTAAGCTGTAACAGTAAACTTGTTTTCTGAATGAAGATGTAACGGTAAACTTGTTTACTGAGTAAAGCTGTAACGGGCCGTTACAGCTTATTGCCCTGAGGATAACGCTGTGATAACTAAGTACCTTCTCACTGAAATTTAATAAATGTAAAATAATAGGCAGTCACACAACCTTGTTTTTCTCTTTCAGTGATGCCGGTTATAAGGAGCATGAATATTGGGATGGCCATAGCTACTGTGAGCTGGACCCTACTAGTGGAATAGACCCAAATGGAGTACCAACACCTTGTCCAGAGGGCACTACATATTACAGGACTAGAGGGTAAACCAAATGATAATAATTTCTTAGCAGAGTAATATTTAACTTGTAAAAAGCACCTGTGTGCCATTAGTATTATGGTGCATCCACATTAGGGCCATGGTGCATGCACCTTAGGACCATAGTGCATACACATTAGGACCATGGTGTGTGCACATAACCCTAGTGCATATATGGCATGAATCGAACAAAAAAGGTGGTGCATATTAAGTTATGGTATGCAAGAAACACTGGGCACATTTTATTAAAATTTTTACACATTCCCCTTATTAAATATGAAGTAAAATTGTTGGAAAATTGTTGGAATATTAAAAGTATTGAGCACTCATTTGTATTGTGTTTGAGAATAATGATTTAAAGTGTTTAAAAAGATTCTCATAAGTTTGTTTTTATTTTAGATATCGCCGTGTAGAGGGGGATACCTGTAGCGGTGGTGAAAATTATCAGTATGATCCCATTCCAAGTTTATGTCCTGTAGCAGGTAACACCACTTTAACTATTAGAAATTACTTTTCATTTTATCTATTCATTCATTCTTCCATTCTTATGTACATTCAATCATTTGTACCTTCATTCATTTTTTTGTTCATTCATTCATTCATTCATTCATTTATTTATTTATTCATTCATTCATTCATTTATAAGTTGTCCAGGTATTCCTTTAATAATTAATAATATTAACTAGTACAGATGAACATTGAACAAAAATACTATGCGTTACATACTCTGGGCCTCCATTTAACCTTACAACCTTGCCTCCTCTCCCTCTTATCAGCAGCCTGTCAATATTCCATCCCCCCCCCCATCAGTCCCCTGTCATTAAATTCTAAACAAAACAATCTCTGTGGTCATCAACCAATTAATGCATGTCTTTTTTATGCATTGTACTTTTTCCATTAGAAAAACAAGAGTTCCTTTTGTATGCAATGCGTTCATCCATCAATCGATATATATTCAGTAGTGGACAGGATGAGGTCATTATTAGTAACCTCCAGAATGCCATTGCCGTGGATTTTGATTATGAGGACAACTGTGTATTCTGGGCTGATATAGCTTTGGATCAGATTATGGTAAAATTCATTCATTCATTCATTTATAAGTTGTCCAGGTATTCCTTTAATAATTAATAATATTAACTAGTACAGATGAACATTGAACAAAAATACTATGCGTTACATACTCTGGGCCTCCATTTAACCTTACAACCTTGCCTCCTCTCCCTCTTATCAGCAGCCTGTCAATATTCCATCCCCCCCCCCATCAGTCCCCTGTCATTAAATTCTAAACAAAACAATCTCTGTGGTCATCAACCAATTAATGCATGTCTTTTTTATGCGTTGTACTTTTTCCATTAGAAAAACAAGAGTTCCTTTTGTATGCAATGCGTTCATCCATCAATCGATATATATTCAGTAGTGGACAAGATGAGGTCATTATTAGTAACCTCCAGAATGCCATTGCCGTGGATTTTGATTATGATGACAACTGTGTATTCTGGGCTGATATAGCTTTGGATCAGATTATGGTAAATCAGTGGAATCAATCATGTTTAGTTTTATTCTTTATTAAACCAACCCAAATCTATTTATTAATTAATGCTAATTAATTAATCCATGCTAGCATTGATTAATTACAGACTTTAAATTGACTGATTGATTTTTTTTTTTTTTTAACATCCCACTCTCAAATGAAACCAGGCAATTCCGGATTTTGAATGGCAATACAGTTAAATTTAAAATCTTTACATACAATAAATTAATACAATAATTATAAATACAACATAAAAAAGGTTATTGAAAAGGTGATAAAAAGTGATGACTGACCTGTTATATGTCAATACCATACATCACACCATCTAATATTTTGTTTAATTATTTTCAACAAATCGACAGTCGGCAAAAAAATCCAAAGTGAATGCCTGGCTGGGCACATCAGAGGACAGCCATGTCTTATATAACCCGTATTTAGATGATTATGAATAAAATTGATTTGAACATGTATTGGCGTGATATGACAGGTGCCATGCCCATATTATTTACAAGTCATACAATTTGTTCACAAAACTTGACAGAACTTAATATACATTATCAGTGTTGTGTCTTGATATCGCACACTTACTGATAAAGGAATTATTATATCGCAAAAAAATGTATGAAACATATTGTTTTTAACTTGATTATAGTAGGCGATAACCATTTCGCCTGCTAGATATAAAGCGTTATGCTTTTAATAATAATTAGAATTTTAAAATATTTTAAATGATACTAAATTCTGTAATTTTCTCAGAAACTTTGTTTTGATACTGGTGAAAAACAAGTGCTAGTAGAGTCCAACTTAGATACAGTGGAAGGTCTTGCATATGATTGGATCGGTGAAAATCTCTACTTCATGGATTCGGGGACAAAAGCAGTGGAAGTGTGCCGCAAAGATGGGTCTTTCCGTCGAGTGCTGTTCACTAATACTGATCAGCCAAGAGGAATTGTATTGGACCCAAATCGTGGGTAGGTATCAATATTTGTGAATTTATATAAGTTAACCTTTTATTCATTTATTCAAATTTTAAATTTTCTAATCATGTTAATTTTATTTGTGTAATTTTATTTGTTTTTGTTCGTGTGTTTATTATATTTAGTCCATTTTTTCAATTAGTTTGCATGTTTCATTATTTTGTTTATTTCATTTAATTTGTTAATATTGGATACAATTTTTTTATTGCTTCATTTTTTTTGTTTATTCTGTTTTATTTTGTTTATGTAATTTATTTTGTTTAATTATTCTTTTATTTGTTTATTTTGTTTATTTTGTTTATTTCATCTAGTTTCTATATTTTATTTAGTTTTCATTTATATTATTTATTTTATTGAAATTCAATATTTCAATTTTAAAAATTACAGAGATTATCTGATGGACAGTTATTAAAAAGTTATAAAAATATATTGAAAATGACAAAATAAAACAAATATTTCTTTTTTTGTTTATGATTCTATTTTTTAAAATTTATTTATTTTTGTAGATTTTTTTATTTATTTTTTATTTTTGTGTATGATTCTATTTTTTTTTCCAGTGTGATGTACTGGACAGATTGGGGACAGGCTCCCAAAATCCTTATGGGAGACATGGATGGAAAAAATCAGATTGTGATTGTCTCCACCTACATCCATTGGCCCAATGGCATTGCTATAGATGACAGTACAAGCAGACTATACTGGACAGATGCATATTTTGATCGTATCGAGACTGCTGACCTGAATGGCCAACACCGTCAGGTTCTCTTGGAGGAGAACATTCCTCATCCGTATGCAATAGGTGTTTTTAAGGTAATGCGAGCTGTTAATTACGCTATATTTTCTAAATTAAAAGCGACATGTGGGAAAAGTGCGGCATGCTGGCCTGACAGATGTTTTGTTGCAACCCCCAAAAATAGATTAAAACCTGCTGTGTGTGGCCCACCTGCCATCTTTGAATAGAAAATCACGTTATTGCCCGATGTCAATCGTTAATAAAAAAATAGACTACATTAAAACTGAGCATAAAAACAGTACAAAAGAAAAAAATGTGCTTGTTTTTAAACAAGCACATTGTAAATGTCAAATAAAGATATCTTACAGGATGATTTTATGGTGGGGTTGAGGGTGGTATTTACTAATAGGTAAAAAATCCAAGTTTATCATTGTCAACAGATGATGGGTTCACAAATTATGTTATAAAACATCTAATTTTATAGGCTACATGAAAGAAACTATTCTAATGCCATATTTTGTGAAAACAAGAGCACTGAGAGATCAGTCTTCTTTATACACTGTATTTAAAAAAAAATGTTCTTGTCATTTATGGAAAATATCAGTATTGGATCTTTCTCAATTTTTCAAAAAAATTTAATTATTAATGAAATATATTTCCAATTTCTAATTGCAGGACAAGATTTATTGGGATGACTGGTCAGACCAAGCAATCATGTCTGCCCGAAAGACAGATGGGCAGGAAAGAAGTACATTGCTTTCAGATAAAAGTGGAATTATGGACTTGAAAATACTTGCTAAGACATCACAACAAGGTAGTACCATATTTGAATAGGATATTGCTGATGGTATAACTAGAGTTGTTGAAAAAGCAGGCATATCCCAAATCTCCCGCAACTCTCCCGGAAATCAGGAAAGCCTCCCACACTTCTGCAATCAAGCAAGAATCTTTTGGAAAATAACCCATTTCATGCAATTTAAAAATATATACATGTTTTAAACGGCTTTATTATCAATTGTCTCACAGATGTCAATGCCAATTCTGCTGCTATTTGCAGCAGAATGAAATTAGATGTGTTATGAAAGCTCATTTAACCAGGTCTCGCGGAAGGGACTTCTTTCAACTGGGGATTTCTTTGAGCCTTGATCACTGAATATGATATCATGTGTGACAATCTCTGGCAAAACCCTCCGTTTGTAGGAAAAAATAAAAAATTTAGTTTTTGGTGTTTTTAAATTCTGCATGAAGTCTTCTTTAAAACAGTGTTTATTTGATGGAAATTGGTTAAGTATTACCAAAATTGTGAATATTTATTTCATTGGATATCAGTCATGTAAGTTTCGTGAAAACAGCTTCCAAAGATTCCAAAATCAATAGTTTATTAGTAAGATTTATATTTTAAAAAACAATTTTAATATTTTTTCAGGTAGATTTAGTGATTGATATTTTATAGAAATGTTCTTCAATATATCTTCTTTTATAAAATGGAAAAACATGAAATTTTCTAAATTCTGATTCTCAAACTTTTGGGTGCTTGTGGGAAATTAGAAATTGCGACAAACGGAGGGTTTTGCCGGAGCCAGTAAAGTTGTAGTTTAGATGGTTAGGATGGTTGCTTACCAATTCCAAGTTAAAAGTTTGAGGGTTAAATCTTGTTAAATGACATGATTTTTTTTTTCATGACTAATTACAACTCAAGTCTCTTAAACCTTTTATTATGGTTCTTATCATAAGGATATGTTTGTCTTAGGAAAGAGATTGTCACTTATGATATTGATTAGGTTTGCTATTAGCAGTACTTAGTATATGTGCCTACATATATAACAGAATAATGATAATCAGGGGTGGATTTAAGTGGACCCGCCCCTGATAATATTAATAGTAGTAATAAACCCAAAATTCTTGGTAATTAAAAGTAATTAAAACAATAACTAAATAAATAATAATTAAAGGGTGTTTGACGCGCACACACACACACACAAACATAAATATCGATATCCCCTAGCTTAAGGTATACTGTATCCAGGTATTATTGTTCTGTACACTTTCAAATACAACATTAATGGAAGGTTGACTTTGAACTGAGGTAGAAAACAATGGCATTATAGTTTGGTCCCATATACATGAAGGTACTCTATTCAGCAACATCTGCTTTTCATAAAATATTTGGCTCCATTGCTGTGCATTGCAACATTGTTGACACTGCTTTTGAACCACAAAAAAAACCCTCTGATTAACTGAGACTTTGCCAGTTCAAATTGTATTTGACAAGTACATATGACATGCCTAAATATGGTCATGATGACATCACATCATCATCATACATAGGCACATCATTATTATTGATTGGTGAAGATGAGAAAAGAAAAAAAAAATTAATAAACATGATACTATGATAGGTGAAAATGAAAAAAAATTTGTTACGAAAAGATTTTAAATCTGGAATAAACGTAGGGTTTCCTCCACAAAAGAGAGAGAAAAAAATATATATAGGCATATAGAGAAAATTTGATAATCTTTATAATCCAAATTTTCAGGGACCAATCCTTGCAAGATTAACAACGGGGGTTGTAGTCAGCTGTGCTTGCCTCGACCAGCTACTACAGCTGAAGATAATGGCGTCAGCAGGTCATGTTTGTGTGCAGATGGCTTCAATAAAACAGTGGATGGACGGAATGAGCATTGTTCCTGTGGTGGTGCAAATGAACGTATGTTGAGTAATGGAACTTGCATAGCAGACCGTGAGTGTTTGAAAACCTTATTTTATTTCTATAAAAATGGTAAGATCGTGTTTCGTCTGGAGGGTTGAAATGCAAGGTTCAGTGAGCCTTTCCAGTGTCAATTAGACTCATCCATCAGAACAGCGCCAGGAATTAGACGTATCAAGGAATCACGTTGTCCACAAACGCATATGTGTACGTACATTTACGGTATTGTTCTGTGGGATCTTTTAGCAATATTAAAGGGTCTGAGGCTTACTTTCAGAAGAGTTGTTTAAGTTTTTGTTCCTGTGTGCAGCATGGCACATGTGCAGGTTAAAGACTGCGATACATTCTTTAGAAAAGAGCAGGGGATTCTCTGCAGTATGCCGCCAAATTCACCATCAGAAGGACCCTCACTAGAAATAAGTCTTCAGACTTCCGTAGGTTGTTTCTGGCATGTTTCACACAAAAGAAGTTCAATTTGTTGATCCAATTGAATGAGTTTTATCTCGACAGACAATGTTTAATCAGGCTGTCTGATAGATATTCATAATTGAACTTTCCAGAGTGTCAATCAAACTTGACAACCGACCAATCAGAACAGTGCGCGTGTCCAACAAACACACATGTTGTCCCTCAAACGTACATGTTTGTGTTTATGTTTTACACTGTTATTTTGTGGACCTTAGCAACCATATCCAAAAGGTGGGGCTTAGCGGAAAAATTCATTGGTCTGCCCACCAAATCATGATAATAGTTCTGATGGCATATTCTTCACATGAAGAAGTGAGTAAGAGTTAAAGATGCTGCCATTTATTATATATATGAATAAAAATGAAAATCTATGATATCTGCCTTCCACTGTCTGCTTTCTTGAATGTATGCCACTTTTTATACTCCAGGGTATTTTAATGTGTACCAAGAACAACGCCACATAGTTTGGAAAATATTGTTCTTTTTCTATTACATTCAGTTTACCAAAATATTTATTTCTGTGCTTACTGTTAACCTTGCAGATCGCGGGACATGCAATCCTGACCAGTTCTACTGTGGTAATGGCCGTTGCATTCCGTCGATATGGATTTGTGATCATGATAATGATTGCGGAGATATGACAGATGAAAATCATTGTTGTAAGTAAAGCAAGCTTTAGTAAATGCTTATGTTTGTCACATCATCACTATATATAGCCACATCCTGACTATGTTGTACCTACCTATCTAATTCACTTGTTTCGGGTGCAGTTGTACTTAGTAACTCATCTTATGTTTTTGTGTATCTAGCCGACAAGGGTGTACCCTGTGTCGGTTCCAGATAAATTGCTGATTGGGGGGGGGTGAGGTCTGACATTTTTGACACCAGGGTCTGAACCAAAGGACCAAATAAACCAAGGGTCCTGAAAAAAAAATTCCATGATAGGGTTCATGGGGAGAGTTTTTATGACTTATTATGGCCCAAAATAGTGCTTTTAGACCTAAAGATTAGGGATTGGTGATCAAATTAACGTTATTTGGATAGGCAAATTCAATTTTGGTCCGTATCTAGCCTATGAGGGTGTACTGCATGCATTTATTATTATATCTATTTATCTCATTCACTTGTTTTGGTTGCTGTTGTAACTGATCTTATGTTTTTGTATATCTAGCTTACAATGCCTGTCATTCAGACGAGTTCACCTGTGTGAGTGATGGCACATGCATTCCAATACGATGGATGTGCGACTTTGACAATGATTGCATTGATGGCAGTGATGAAAATGATCCTAGTTGTAGTAAGTATACAAATTGAGTTGTAAATTCTAGAGTGTATGTATGTATTTTGCATGTATGCCATGGTATCTTGCATGTATGCCATGGTATCTTGCATGTATGCCATGGTATCTTGCATGTATGCCATAGTATCTTGCATTTATGCCATTGTATCATTCATGTGCACCATTTTATCTTGCATGTATGCTATGGTATCTTGCATTTATGCCATGGTACCGTGCATATATCCGTGGTATCTTGCATATATGCCATAATTACCCTCCTATCTTACATATGTTATCCCAACACTGGTGTCCTAAGTGTGTCTTTGTACACTGATGTTTTCCATATGCCATATACTACGGTATATGTCAGGTACACTTAGGTGTCTTGCATAGCTTGGTAGCTTTGGTAGCTTACTGCAAAGTCTGTCATTGGTATGCACACCATATAGAATGTATGCCACGCATACCATGGTATTTCGCGTGTATGACATGAACACTATACTATCTTACATATGTGTCATCCCAACCCTGATGTCCTTCATGTATCCATGCATACCATGACATCTTGCATATATGTGAGGTCTCACTACGAAATGAGATGCATCGTTGGTGAAATCATATTGAGATATTCACCAAAACAGGCCAAAGTCAACATTTTTACAAAATATTGATTTTAATGTTTTGAATAACTTGATACTTCTATTTTTCGATTGTACACTTTGTAAGTGAATTTTCTTGCCAAAACAGTGTCCTCGGCACATATTCTGTAATTCTGGTCATATTATTTGTACAGGTTAGTTTATCTTTGTGGCTGATTTTCTCAAAACGTGGTTCTTTTTACACCTAAATTTTAAATGCTTACATCTCTGGATTTACTTATAGTAGGGAAGCCATTCAAAGACCATATAATGTGATCTACCCAAATATAATATAAACTCAATTTTTGAATTTCTAACCATGAGACTCATTTTGTGGTGAGACCTCACATATGCCATAGACAGTTTGTATCATATATGTAAAATATACTCAAGTATCTTGCATAGCTTGGTGGTGTTGGTAGCTCATGTGCCATGCATACTGCCTAAGACAACATATATAGTTAGTTGTATCAGATACAGCAAAGTCTACCATTTGAATGTATAGCAAATAAAATGTATGCCATGTATACCCTGCTTTGTAGCATTACCGTAGCCTAATTTTATATCTTTTCTTTTTAAAGCTATCAAAATTAGATTATTTATACTTAAAGATTATATATATGTATACCTTTTTTCTTGTCATCATCTGTAATTTCTCAATCATATTTTTCTTATGTAGTTATATCAAGTTGTGATGAAAATCAGTTCTCATGTGCAAATGGCAACTGTATTCCACAATCATGGGAGTGTGATAGTGATAATGATTGTCAAGACTACTCGGATGAAGTCAACTGCACATATGGTAACCTCTTACATTAATTTGTGCTTTAAAAATAAGAATAATTATGTGAGCCAGGGAGCAGCGAAAGCGGAACCACTGTCATCTTAGAGATGTGCTGCTCCCCGAATTATAATATGTTACACAATAAGGCCTCTAAGCACTTCACGTTATTACCCCCAGTCATTGGATGGAGCACATAGTTGGCTCTTTGGGGAGAATTCTATAATGTTGCTGCTGTAATCAGCGCGTTTTGGGTTCGAGCCTACTAGGTACCCACTTATACCCCTGGGTGTAATCATAGGTAAAGTGCCTTGCCTAAGGATGCAATCAAATGCACAGCGAGGGATTGAAACTCTGACCTCAAAGTTGATAACCAGGACCGTTAACTCTGTGCCAAACTGCTCCTACAATAAATAAATAAATATGCATGTGAATTCTCAGGAAAAGTTATTATTTAAACAAGATATTAGCTGTAAATTTTTTTATGTTACAAAGCAAAAACATATTTTCTTCCCCAAGCAAGAGATAGTATTATTCCTGTATTCTTCACTTGATTGGGTGACAATTAGTTTGAAAGATTTGGTCGAATCTATGTTGTGCAGAGAACGTACGATGGTCCTGCATTAATGAATCGGTTCTAGCGTGGCCTCGTCACACAAATCGAAAAATCCTCAATAACTAATGCATTATCCACACTATCAGGTTGTGTGTGACGAATGTATGTGGTTTGCCTCCATGTGACCAGCTCTGGCAAAACCAGCAATTTCTAATTTTCCACAAGCACCTAAACATTTGAGAATGAGAACTTTGAACATTTTAATGTTTTTGCATTTTATAAAAGAATATATAGTGAAGAACAATCTGCTGAAATGTTTTAACCCTTTGAGGTCTTGGTCCGTATCCCATACGGAGTAATTTACTGTCCTGGATGCGCAGTGCGTATACGGTACACACCTATTTATAGTTACTATGACGTTAGTGAAATCCCCTAAAAGTGTCAGCAACAGAGGGCAGCATTATTAAAACAATAGGAGACAAGGTTTAGCAATCATATAGAGCAAAAAAAAAAAACAAAAAAAAAATTTTCTGTCAGTGATTGATGTACTTGGATAGACGAGGATAGCGGGATTGTTTATATAATAAATAAATAATTAATTAGTAGTACAAATAATATGAATCTGAGGAAAGATTTTAACTAAAAACTTTAGCAGTGCAACCAGTAATGCTAGGCCTAGTTCTGCAAACCCCTACCCCCATCTTCTCTATTATTATTATATTATTTTATTATTTCATCAAGTGTACTAGTTTTAGTGAAATATATCCTAGGTCCAGTAGTCCACCCTAGTTAGAAATAAGCATGTATGTAGGACTAGCAAGGCTTACTTGCCCTCTATCGGGGGGGGGGGGGGGGGGGGGGGGCGTGTGATAGAGGCTGTTCCCCAAATTTTGACCTTTGTGACCTTGGGCATAAAAAAAATCGTCATAAATATTAAAAGCATAATTTTTTTTAACCAAACACATTTTTTTTATGTAGAAAACAACATATTCTACATAATGCATAACATTTGTGAGCATAGGAATTTTTTTAGTGTCGTTTACATGGGGTTTATGGGAAAAAAGTACCCTTTTTGGGCCCCTAAATTGCAATTTTGTGGCACATGACCTTTGACCTAGGTAATAACGTCAAACAATTTTGCTATTTTTCGGAAGCCCAGAACATTTTACCCAACAATCAAACCCTTTGCTTTGCCCTCTATCAGGGGAGGGGGCGTGTGATAGAGGCCGTTCCCCAAATTTTTACCTCAATGACCTTTGTGAAATCGTCATAAATATGAAAGCATAACATATTCCACATAATGCGTAACATTTATGAGCATAGGTAAAAAAGTCAAACAATTTTGCTATTTTTCGAAACAATGAAACCCAACATTTGCAGAAAGTTACAGTCATAAAAATTTATTATGAGTTTTCCAGAAACCTATTAAAACCCCTTAAGGGGCCCCAGTGACCTAAAATAAACCCCCTTGAGACTGATAACCAATGAATTAAATATTCATAACTTTGCTAAAACTCAACCAATTTCTATCAAATAAACACTATTTTATAGAAGAATTTGTGCAGAATCTAAAAACACACACACAAAAAAAAAATCAATTTTGAATTTTTCTTACAACTGGCTGGTTTTTGGCAGATCTGGTCACATATATGAATATATTGATGTCAAATGACTATGTATATATGGGAAATATATTGCACTGGTACTACTTACACTGGCATAAACTAGGCCTAGGCTAGGCTTACAGGCTTACGCAGCTAAGTCTGAGGGGGCCTAGGCCTACAGTAGGCAGCTTCTAAGCATTCTGATCCCACTCTAGGCCCTACACAAATTTGTTTTTATCGGACATTTGTACCTTCTCAAATACCTAGATTGTGGATTTTTACTCCAACACAACTTCCATAGATGCTTGTTTATTATATTGATCATTCAATTAAACAATCAAGCACTATGTTGAATTTTAAAGCTGAAAACCATGTTTGAAAGAGCTAAGTAAAATAGTATAGTATGGTGTGTTGTGTTGTATGCATGCTAATAACATTTACAATTCGAGTGGATTTTTTTTTTTTTTTCCGCTTCAATTTTTATGACGTCATCACCTTTATATTACATTCGTAAAAACGGGAATTTGTTAAATCGGTGTTCGTAAATGAGGGTTTCTACTGCATATACATGTCACATAAAACGTAATAGTCTGGACAAAAAGATTTAAGATGGTAGGCACTAATTAATTGTGATGACATATTAAGATGAAAAATCTATAGGTTCAGGATTCCAGGTTTGTAACAATAGATGGCAGACATTTTAACATTGGGTGGATAACATTGGGTGGATGATAGCATTGGTAAATCTAAATAATAAAAGTGGATTTTAAGAATGGGCAAGGGGGTTAATAAAGGTAGGTGGAGCGCCATGAACTAAGCTTTAGACTGGGTGGAAAACTCGCACCATAACCATAACTACATCCCTAGAGTTTTTGTTCATGAATGCAATTCCACTATTTGCTTTATTACAATTTTTTAAATTTTTTCCAGCACCACCCACCACAATGTATCCAGGAAGCTGCAGTACTTATGAGTTCCAGTGCGATAATGGTCGGTGTATTCCAAAGAGGTGGGAATGTGATGGCGATAACGACTGCTCTGACAACTCCGATGAAATGTTTTGTAACTCAAGTAAAGTCATCATCTTAAATATATTAATTATTAATAATTCCATCAGTTACCCAGTTACCAGGTCAATTTGACTAGTTATTATGACTTTATACACTTTTTTTTGTCTTTATTACTATTGTTATAGTTACTTTCATTATTATGATTATTATTTTTATTATTGTTAATGGATTATTATTATTTATATTACTGTCATTTTTATTGATCTTATTATTATCAGTAATGTTTTTGCCTCATGCGTTTCGCCTATTGATACAGTAGTTTAAGTGATTTCAATGGTAGCTGACTTGGAAGATTTCTCTTTGTTAGCTACTATCTCATGAGATAAATACAATTATGAATTATGAATTTAACAACATTTATATTTAAAAAATCAAAACCTCAGACATTATTATTATTATTATTGTTATTATTATTATTATTATCATCATCATCATCATCATCATTATTATTATATATATTTTTTTTATAAACTTACAGTTTCATAAAGATAAGTATAAGTTATTCACTGCAACCTGTTTACGAGATTGCCTCCTAGGTTTCGGAAATTTGTTCATGAGGATAAATGAAAATTAACTTCTGTTAGGAGGAAAGTTCACTATTTTTATCCCTTTTTGTCTACAAAGTAATTAAGTAATTGTATGATAAAAATAAAAGTAAAGATTAATAAATTGTGTACCAAAGTTGTATATACATATAACTTTATCCTGTTATGGCTGTTTGATTGATTGCCATTTAAAATATCACTTTCCTTGTTCTGGTAGCAATTACACCAACATGCGAAAGCTGGCAGTTCACATGCGCCAACGGACAGTGTATTTACCGGTCATGGCACTGCGATGGTATGGAAGATTGTTACGATGGCAGTGATGAGGATGGATGTCGTAAGTATTTGCCAATTTTCTATTAAGCGAAAGCACTCTTTGGAAAAACTGGGGGTGGTAGTCGCTCTATGTAGTTACCATCAACGATGAACGATAAAACTAAATTATTAACGAGCACAAATATTTTATAACGGAAAAGCACACAATGTTTACATTAAAAACAAGTCGATAAGTTTTTAAAAAGCTATATCCATGTTTACATATACAGTAGTTACAGTAATTAGCAAGATCGTATCTGTTTTCTACTCAGTGCTATGGAAAAATATCTAGCGGTGCTATCCACTGCGTGGTGCTCTATTTGTTACTAGCCAGCTGCTCAGGCTCGTCTGCTTGAAGTCCCCCAGTAAGTTGCGAGACATTGGCGGCGCTTTTTCAAAATAAACCTGATAAAATGGTCTATACCTTTTTTTTTTATTAGCTACCTATGAAATAACAACTTACAGCCCACCTGATTACGGTACTTGTTCTGGCTTCCAATTTTCCTGTAATAATGGCCACTGCATACCGTACTATTGGAAGTGTGACGGCGTGGATGACTGCGGTGATTATTCAGACGAATATGATTGTTGTGAGTTTTAAAAATCTTTTTTTTTTTTAATTTTAGATCCAGAAATTAGATCAGATTAATTATGCATCCACTGCAAAGCTACAGAGCATGAAGTGGTCAAATGTATAAAGTTTTTTGCAACATAAGTTCGCTTAGAGCCCTCGGTATTAATTCAAAAATTCAGTTTGGCCCTCCAACTCATTTTGGCCTGACTTTCGGTTCAAATCCCACTGTTATTGGCAACACAGTTTACTTTTTTGTTTTGCCTTAATACACATCTCTATACATGTATATGCTTGTTTTTTCTAATGTCTTTCAGCTACTTCGTTCCCATGGACAACCGGTGATTATTGGTGCACTGGCAATGAATTCAGATGCAGTGATGGACGTTGTATCTCTTGGTATTGGAAATGTGACGGTGACAATGACTGCGGTGACATGTCGGATGAAAGAAATTGTTATGGTGAGTAAAAAGGTTCAGTTTGTTAGTCAATCAATCAAATCAGCAGTTGTGATTTGGGCTTTTAGCTATGAATTCCTGGTTTTAACACCCTTGCTATGCACTTTGCATATTTTATGTATGATTATTTCTCTCCACCTACAGTAGGAGTATGATATGGTTTCCTTGTAGGAAGTTGTCATATTGAATTTAATTATGCACAATGCAGCCGAATGCTCCTCCTTAATGAGTAGAAGGAATGAAAAGTAAAACATAATTAAACATTCTGCTGATTTTCAGTCAGTTAAAAGTATACTGTGTGTGGTTATTTCTAAACCTCATTTTAACAATACA
>NW_022701645.1:652555-664212 GCF_011630105.1 Anneissia japonica | reverse complement strand
CACGATTTAGGTATTTAAGAAGGGAAAAATGTCCGATAAAAACAAATTTGTGCAGGGCCTAGAGTGGGATCAGAATGCTTAGAAGCTGCTAACTGTAGGCCTAGGCCCCCTCAGACTTAGCCTGTCTCTTATACACATCTAGATGTGTATAAGAGACAGATAGTACGGTATGCAGTGATCATTATTACAGGAAAATTGGAAGCCAGAACAAGTACCGTAATCCTGTCTCTTATACACATCTAGATGTGTATAAGAGACAGATGTAGTTACCATCAACGATGAACGATAAAACTAAATTATTAACGAGCACAAATATTTTATAACGGAAAAGCACACAATGTTTACATTAAAAACAAGTCGATAAGTTTTTAAAAAGCTATATCCATGTTTACATATACAGTAGTTACAGTAATTAGCAAGATCGTATCTGTTTTCTACTCAGTGCTATGGAAAAATATCTAGCGGTGCTATCCACTGCGTGGTGCTCTATTTGTTACTAGCCAGCTGCTCAGGCTTGTCTGCTGGAAGTCCCCCAGTAAGTTGCGAGACGTTGGCGGCGCTTTTTCAAAATAAACCTGATAAAATGGTCTATACCTTTTTTTTTATTAGCTACCTATGAAATAACAACTTACAGCCCACCTGATTACGGTACTTGTTCTGGCTTCCAATTTTCCTGTAATAATGATCACTGCATACCGTACTATTGGAAGTGTGACGGCGTGGATGACTGCGGTGATTATTCAGACGAATATGATTGTTGTGAGTTTTAAAAATCTTTTTTTTTTTTTAATTTTAGATCCAGAAATTAGATCAGATTAATTATGCATCCACTGCAAAGCTACAGAGCATGAAGTGGTCAAATGTATAAAGTTTTTTGCACCATAAGTTCGCTTAGAGCCCTCGGTATTAATTCAAAAATTCAGTTTGGCCCTCCAACTCATTTTGGCCTGACTTTCGGTTCAAATCCCACTGTTATTGGCAACACAGTTTACTTTTTTGTTTTGCCTTTATACACATCTCTATACATGTATATGCTTGTTTTTTCTAATGTCTTTCAGCTACTTCGTTCCCATGGACAACCGGTGATTATTGGTGCACTGGCAATGAATTCAGATGCAGTGATGGACGTTGTATCTCTTGGTATTGGAAATGTGACGGTGACAATGACTGCGGTGACATGTCGGATGAAAGAAATTGTTATGGTGAGTAAAAAGGTTCAGTTTGTTAGTCAATCAATCAAATCAGCAGTTGTGATTTGGGCTTTTAGCTATGAATTCCTGGTTTTAACACCCTTGCTATGCACTTTGCATATTTTATGTATGATTATCTCTCTCCACCTACAGTAGGAGTATTCGAATTGAATTTAATTATGCACAATGCAGCCCAATGCTCCTTCTTAATGAGTAGAAGGAATGAAAAGTAAAACATAATTAAACATTCTGCTGATTTTCAGTCAGTTAAAAGTATACTGTGTGTGGTTATTTCTAAACCTCATTTTAACAATACAACAGTCATTTTCAGACGATCTTCAGCCTAAAGTAAAATCACAACAGATGTACAAATATATGCGAGTGTAATGCCCTGTCTAGATCATCAAATTATATTTGACAAAAAACATATGACATGCCTAAATATAGTCATGATAGCATTGATAGCATTGGCCATAGGCACATAATGACTTACGTATTAACATGCAACAGTTTTGTGAAAATTTGACAATAGAAAGCTTTAAATTGCACGATGACAGTATGATGTAGAACGTAATGACGTCACTAAAAGTCATCTGCGTATGCGAGAACGTTACGGTCACCTCGTCAAGTAGATTCTGGAACGCAATTATTCCAAATCTATGTATGCAGATAAAGTAGGACGCCAGGTCACGCATGAGTGATTCCGTTCTAGCGTTGCATCATCGTACTATTAAAAAGCTCCCTCATGTGAATAGAGTTGTACTTCAGATGGGGATTCACATGATGCTTTTTGCAGGGCATAATGTTCTTCTTCAAAACTTGTTCACAACTTAGGAATAACTATATTATGCAAATTTCCCAGAAGTGATAATCACCACCTTCATTGTCTCTCAAGTCTCAGTGGTTATTTTGCACAAGTTCCTGCAATTGTAAACAATTATGAAAACATTGTGTCTGTTTGTCCAAGGGCTTACTACACAAGTAAACTGTTACTTCAGATCTTACTTTAACTTGTCTAAACATACCTGAAGTACTTTAAATGACAGATTGCAGAACTTCACAGACTAACACATTTTCAATCAAATCCAAATCAGCGATTTTCATCATAAATATAATTTGTTAGCCATCTTTAAATGTAACTGTGTAAGAATAAAATAATGTACGTATTGCATTTTAATTGTGTTTTTCATTTTGAATTTAGACACCACTGTAGAACCAACTACTGCGGCTTACAACTGTGGTTGGTTGCAGACTTGGTGTGGACCTGCAGCATCTGTACGCTGTGTTTGGAATTGGTGGATCTGTGATGGAAAGGATGATTGCGGAAATAACTTTGATGAACAAGATTGCAGATGTAAGTTATGTTGAAAACCATTGGTGTAGCATTGAGGCTCTGACTCTCAAACATAGGACTCGCAGTACATGTCAACCTGTATTTTAGCCATTTCTGTATAGTGCTCTCTATTAAGTGTTAATTCCAATATTTGATGTAATTTAGAAAATATGTTATTGTTATTTCTGTTTAACTCTGCCCTGCCAAACTTGTGCTAAGTTGCATATAATATAGATAAATCCATTTGTCTCTGTAATCAATGATAATTTTTACAAGTGTCATGTTTCTTTTTTAAATTTTGTATTATGTTTTATATTATATTTGTTATTAGGATACTTAAGATATTTCATTTATTGCAAGAGAACCATTTTCAATGCGCCATTGCTCAAAGTGTGAGGGGACATTTAGTCTCTTTTTAAGTATTCTTGTGATTGTGCATTTATGTATTTGAGTTTGTATTACTGTATATACTTGTGTATAAGGCGACCAGCGTATAAGACGGCCCCCGAGTTTGAGAAGATTTTCTGCTTTTTATGGTCTTGATATTGCATCTAGCTGGCTGAAAACGGAGCCAAATGCAATGTTAATCCTCCAAAATAATACAAATTTATGAGATTTTAAATTTTTTTTCCCCGTACTTAAATTTGCATTCATTCATACTAACATTTAGTAGCTTCATTGCAGCGTAGTACATGCATGTGTTACAGATGATCCAAACAAACATGATTTAATAAATCTGAAATTTGTATGTCGTGCGTTAAGATGACCCCCCATTTTAGGCCTCTTCTTATACACGAGCATATGCGGTATCATTCATATTTATATTGAGTTAAATTCTGAAATGCAGAAAATATTTCAAAAGGAATTTCTAAATTGAATCCAATCACCTACGTATGTTTTAACTTAACAGAGTCAGATTAGTCAGTTCAATTCCAAAGTTTAGAAATAATAATTTGGAATTTCAATTTGATCAATTTAGCTAGTTTGTATCTCTAAACTACTATGTTTATAATTAACATAGTTCAGTATTACTTACATTGTTTTTTTTTCCTAAAATTATATGAACAGTTGATACAACAACCTATTCTCCTCCCTGGTGGTATACAACGGCTCAAAGAAGATGTACTAATTATGAATTCACGTGCACTAATGGAGAGTGTATTCGGTATGATTGGAAATGCGACGGATACAATGATTGCATAGACGCCAGTGATGAGTATGACTGTCGTAAGTAGTAAGCCACTTTCAGACAGACGAGGCTGGCAATATTACGGTAACCCTTTCATAACAAATATTGCAATAATATAGCCGTAATATATTAATAGCTTCCTGTACGAATGGATTCAAATGCTGACATGCCATTGGTCGTGTTGATTGTACAGGGAAGTGCAAGTAGGCCTGTCACAATTATGCTAAGCCTACTGTACACCCTACAAAAACTCTAGATGTGTATAAGAGACAGACCCCGCACCAAATACTACATTATGTAAAATGACATGGGCCTATTGTGGAGCTCATTATGCATAATCTAACATAATCTAATTATCCTGAGCGTTGTCAAGTTTCTTTTCATATATCTGCAAAAATTCCTAACAATTCTTTTCTAGCTAATCTAAAAATTGACCCAGAAATAATAGTATTTTAGAATGAGATTTGGTAACTCTGGGAATACACCATCAAACAGATGTCATGATACATTAGGACTAAATAATTTGAAGTGGTAATGGTTCAAAAAAGTATTTAGCAGTAAGTAAGCTGGTCGAATGTCTATTTCTTTTCGTCTTCGTAGGATTTCACCACTGCGCAGGTGGGCGTGGTTTAACAAAAAAACAACCAGTCGAATACGGCCATTAACTGCTACATCATATAAAGCTATCTAAAGCCTTGTCCAGACTATCAAATTTTATTTGACAAAAACATGTGACATGCCTAAATATGGTCATGATGACATCACATCATGACCATATATAGGCACATCATGACTATATATGGGCATACTACAGTTTTTGTCAAAGAAAACTTGATTGTCTAGACAGAGCTTAAACAAATTTTGTCAACATAGACAGTAATCTTATACACTTTTTTTTTTACTTAATTTTTTTTTTCATATATATATAAAATTTCACAGAGCAGTTATGATAATTTTTTTAATTTAAAATCCTTTGAAACCCTTAGCTACACCAGCATCTAGTTATACAACTGCACCTACACCTTGCCCATACTTCCAATGTTATGATGGGGAGATGTGCCTGCAATGGACCCAGAAATGTGACCACATCCACAACTGTGCAGACGGCTCTGATGAGTTGAATTGCGGTAAGTACTACTTTAAGTAAATATTATAACTTTATTTTGGTACTAAATTTTATAGTTTCTCCGATATAGGCCTGATCTTAGATATTAAGCACTAAGTTTTTAATAAATGTTATGCAAAAATGCATCACATTGGCATTGACCCATTTCTAACTTTGTATTGTTTTTATTTTTGACCCTCTGAGTTCAAAGGGTAGGCTTATTATACCCAAAGAACTTATGTATATTCTTAAATTTTTGTGTATTTTTTATTGGTTTAATGTGGTAAAATTGTAACTTCACTTCAATCAACTTTGTATTCCTGTCCCTATTACATGATTTTAGCACATGAACCAAAAGTCATTTCTTGTTACATTTAATGCCTTCTACAGCAGTACAATGTTTTTAATTTTATTGGTTCATAGAAATCTTATCCCTTAATAGTATAATAAGATTTAAAAATTAACTTAAAATAACTTATTATTATACTGTATATTCATTGTTGTTGAGTTGTAGTTTTTATTGTGTTTTTTTTTGCTGTTTTTTTTTTTTATTATTATAATATTGTTATTAATTACTATCTCCTTTTCCTCCCTCAAAAGATTTTAACTATACTGTGGGAAACTTCAGGGTAATACCAATGTCTAAAGGTAGTGTTCGATTGATTTGGCTACAGCCCAATCCTGCACCTGATTCATATAGCTACCAATTGCAAAAGAGGTAGGTGTTAGATATTTGTTGATTATTGATTAAATAAATGAATTGAATTAATATTACATTTGTTAAACTTTTTGAAGTGCACTGTTGTGTCGATGCGCAATGAGGATCTTTCTAGATGGATACGGCGCAAAACAAATGTTCATTATTATTATTATACGGTGTTTTGTCAATATTAGGAATATTTATATCGCATAATACGTTAAGCATCTAGGTAATCAAGTGTTTATGTCAGTTGTTATTGTTGATTAAAATAAATACATTGTGTTTTTATAAAGTATGTCATGTGTCCACAAAACCCGGGCAAAGATGCAAATTTACATTTGGATAAATTATTTTATAGAAACTAGCTCAAAAGGTTGGACAATTTAAACCTTGACCTAGGTCAGGTCATATATGTAACTCGATGATTGACCATTACAATTTAAAACAATAGTAGCAACAACCATGCATCAAACTCTCTATAATTGACCTTTCTGAAATGTCAATCAAACTTAACTGACCAATCAGAGCAGGGCCGGGATTGTGTGTGTGTGTGTGTGTGTGTGTGTGTGTGTGTGTGTGTGGGACCTTAGCAACAATATCCAAGGGGCGGGGCTTAGCAGAAAGGTCCATATATGGAGAGGCAAAATCAAACAACATGTAATCGCTGTGGGGTGTGTGTGTGTGTGTGTGAAAGTGATAATTAAGGCTTACTATCACAGGCCTAAATGAAGTATGCCCAAAATATAGCTGCTAGTATTTTTTTCTTCTGTAAATCATGCATCATCGATGCTTCGTCCTGATGACAATTTCCCAATGAAAGAGAAGCACAGGTAGCAAAATATTGGGGAGCTTTTGAGGACGTAGAACGTAATTACATTACTAAGAAGTCATCTACGTGTGCGAGAACATTGTATCTTGTCCCCTTGAAGGACGCATTATGGCCTGAATCTATGTTGTGCAGAGAACGTAAGACACAGTCATGGATAAGTGAATCCGTTCTAGAATTACGTCGTCACAGAAAATCGAAAGCTCCATGTTGTCTCAGCTAGAGTGAAGCCAAATTTTTTATCACACAAGAAACATATGTATGTCACATGCTAGGTCAAAGCAAATGTTTTGATTTTTTTTTTAATTTGGAGATAAAAGAGGTATTTCATCACTGACACCATGAGGATACTCAAAGTTAAAAAATAATATTTTCTCAATTTTTTTTCTCTGGCATTTTGTACATCAAACTCTAACTGTTCACATAATTTTGAAGAGTGCAACTGCACTATTCAGTCAGTTAGACCAATGTAATTAGCCATAGTGCACAAACCAAGAAAAATGGACACATACTTTCAGTTGGTTATCAGAAAACACACATACGGCATTGCAATTGTTGTGATTGGCTAGATAAGGCCTGGTTGTGGAAGGGCTAAATCTAAAGATTAGATTCCCTAACTTTCCTAGGCATAGCTGTTCCCTACTTGCAGTATAACTTAGAATAGGCCTATAATACACATGCATCTAGTGTGGAATTATTTTAGTAAAACATAATGATTTAGGCAGAATTAACTTTATAGTTTGTAGGCCTATATAATCACACTTGACTACAATGGTAAAACATAGGCTAAGATGCAGTTTGTGTTTATAAATGGAGATTTTCTTTTTCATGAAGAGACACAAACTTCGCTGTACGTGTAAACAACCTATGCTGGGTTTATTTTTATTGTTTTCACGAACAGACACTAACTTTTCACACTGATTTATTTATTTATTTATTCTGCCTTTAACGTGGTAACTTTTTCTGACTACCTTTTGCAGTGTTGAGCTAAAAATCTTACTACAGTAATAGCGTTTTCGATATTTAAAATATTTACTTTCTATTTGTAAATATGTTATTCACTTTCAATTGAAATTTACAACAAACTATCTTTTTCCACCAGCGGATGCATGAGTAATAAGCTATCTGACAATTTAAGAATTTTTATAAACTTTATGGGATATCTAGGTGCCTAATTGGAAGAGCTTTTTTATTTCTTTTTAAATAACCATTGCTTCAATTAAATATTAAATATATTTATATCACTCTTAATTTGAAGGGAATCCTCAATGCCTACATGGCCTAACGCTGGAACGATCAATGTAGATTATTCTACAACATTTTACGACTGGAATAATCTGAAACCTTACACAGAGTATGTGTTCAGTGTCGCAGTTGTCGGTTTACAGATTTACTCGCCAGCTATTTCCGATCCTGTTCGCACTTTAGAAGATGGTGAGTTTCAAAATATGATTATCTTAATTATGAGTGTCTTGCCCATGTCATGATGTTTCTGATGCTGCTTAAAACATGACCTTTGTTTTTAATAGCGCAGCTACCCACAACCTAATGCAAATAATCTTTATTTGACTTGGGTTTGAATATCATTCCTCTCTCGGTTTAATTTGCTTGGACCCAAGATTCTTAGTAAAATGAGAGTTGTAAAATTTTAAAAGTAACATTTAAATTCGACATTTCATTAAGAAGTTACAGGCGCTTAAATATACAACTGTTTAAAGAACAATAATTGAGAAGTCAGCCTTCAAAGTTTATGATTTTGGGCATTTCTCATGCAGAAATCAACACCAAATCATTACAAATGTCTGTTTTAACATTGAAAATGAGGAGAAAAACAGCATAGCATTACATATATAAGGGTTAGTTTAGTGTAATAAAATAGATTTCAAAAATTTTGACATTCCAGCATGTTTTGGCCATTATCTCTGAAACAGGATTTGCGATAAGTGACTGGTTTGGCTTGTTTTTGCCACACATACTGACTAGGCCCTTTCCATATGAACAAAGATTAAAAATGCTGAATCTACCCACTTCAGAATTTAGAAGGCGAAGATCTGAACAAATTCAGGTGTACAAAATACTTAAAGGAATCGATAGAATCCCAAGTAATACTTTTTTTGAGCTTGTCAAAAGATCTAAAACTAGAGGTCATAAACTAAAAATTATATTACCTCGTTCAAAACTGAGGCTGCGTCAGAATTTTTTTACAAATGCTGTGTGCAATATCTGGATAATTTATCAAGCCATGTGATTGAGGCAGACACGTTAAATCAATTTAAGTCCCGTTTGGAAAAGTGTTGGCGTCATCCGTCATTTTCCCCGTATGTACGAATTGAAGGAGGATACACCCAGAGAGACACACAAGCTTAGGCTTCAGAAGTCTCGGTATCACGGTAGATCACGGTAGGTAAAGCACATCTAAGCAGCTGTCTGGAACCATTAGGAAAACACATTAGGAATGCAGCTCACGCCATTTGGGCTGCAGATTTTTTTTACAATATTTTTCCACTCTGCTTTCCAAGTACGTTTTTCCAAGTTTATATTATTTTTGTTAATTATTCTTTGTGCATGTTTTTTTGTTTTATTGCAGTGCCTGGTGTGCCACGGAATTTTAATGTATCAAACTACACACCAGATGATTTTGGGCGAGCATCAGTGAAGCTCATGTGGTCTGCACCTGAGAATCCTAATGGAGTTCTGTTGAATTATCAGGTAATTTTTTTGATATATATAGTAAAGCCTTTTATTTTCACATGCCCTTGATTTTCGTGATAAAATGGCGATTGCAAAAATGAAGGGTGCACAAAAATTGCAAATTTCTGATTGATAGTTTTGTCATCAGAATTCTAGGTAACTAGCCTAAAAATCTGGAGGGCAGGGGATTGCCTCAAAAAATAGGGAGAAACCCACCAAAATCAGGTGCTCTAGCTATAATATAGCTAAAAAACATAATGGTAGGTTTGTGCATCTTGTAAAAAAACAACTGAAAATTGTGAAAATAAAAGGCCGCAAAATATTTCAAATGGTAGTCATGAAAATAAAGGGCTTTAGAGTACATTTTTAATTCTTGTGGGAGCACCCTAAAAAATGACATTATGAAATCAGAATTCAAGACAATAACTTTGAAATTTCAGATTCTTTCACTTATTATTTGGAAATTAACCATTGTTTGTAACCTGTTCTTTTAATTCTAAGGTGGGCAAATTCCAACCATTTTGACTTAATTGATAAATTTTGTCACTACTAAAGGTGGTTTGACTTCGCTGTGGTCCCAATCCATCTTTTTTTTTTTTTTTTTTTTGTAAAACTCCCTACATAGTCTTACACTCATTATGTTGTACTTATTCAGATCCAGTACAATACAGATGGTTGGTATGATAACACTTTTAAAACTGTTCCTGGTTCTGCAGTGGACGCTGTAGTGGATGGACTAGAATACTGGACAGAATATAATTTTAAGGTAAGATTGTATGTAGAAAATTTCAAAAGTAAAGGTAAAGTATGTAGAATAAACCATAGCGTCATTACGCTGAATTTCCTTGTGGGTGTCGTAACTACCTGCCGCTGTAGAAAAGTGCTTAGGGCCACAACGACGGGAGCTGAAACAAATGCATTGGGTACCGCCCTACTCTTCGATGATGCAGTGGTTTTTTTAATGAAGATATGACGTGTTATGTAATGTATTTTTACTATTATGATGTAAACAACATGATGATCGTATTATGTGTATATGTAAGTGTATTATGTGTATTATACATAATGTAAGGTATGAAGTGCATATATGTACATGTGATGTATAATTAGTATACATGTGATGTACAAGTAATATACACTACATGTAATATACACTACATGTAGGTGATGGATGTAAAATTAATAATTAACATGTGATAACACTCAATGTACATATGATTTACATGATGTAAATTTGATATACTTGTGAAACACAAATAGTATACACTACACGTAATACACAGTACATATGTGTAGAAGATGTGCGTAATGAAAATGGTATACATAATGATAATTATGATCATGATTTGTATTAATATTGTACATGCAGTAAATTAAAGGAAGACATTATTGTAGAAAGTATTTAACTAAGCATAATTTAGACTAATACACCGAGATCGAACCAGCGTGCGTTCCGATGCACTAACAACTGATTTCATCCATCTATTCTGTATTCCTCAACTTACTATGGAGTTTATTACACACGTTGGTTCTAAAAGAGACACGTTAATTGTAGATAATGTGTAAATAATGTATGAATGTATAAATGATGATCATATTATGTAGATATAATATAATGTACATATTGTGTAGGTGATGGATGTACTGTACATTTAATAATGTTGTACATATGGTGTATTATTATGTTATTGAATTATTTTAATAGATTCGCGCACAGACTAATGCTGGATTTGGTGCATTTGTTTCTGCTTCCATAAAAACATCAAATGACACGCATCACAGTGAGTATAAGCAGACTATTTTGTGTATGACTGTTGTAATGAAAATTTGCTCCATAGCTGTAACAAATGCACAAGTTTTACAACCAATGTGTGCTTCTCAGTAGATCTTCTAAGCGTGATAACTTGATTTCAAAACTTTGACCTTCAAAACTTCTAAGTGTTAAGCTTGTTTTCCTTAAAATCGCTACACTGTCTCTACATTGTTTTCTGTGTAATCGTTGTACTGCGTACAGTACCTGACGCAATCAGGAAGGTGCCCCAATTCAACCGATCAGTCAGCATCACCGAAAGCCGTCGGCAATAGCGTTTAGCGATTGTATAGAAGCCAAGATTTCGGCTAGGTTTACAGCAGGCCTTGATTGGTTAACACATTGTAACACTGTGTCAGCACACAGTGTTACAGTGTAACACATTGTAACACTGTGTGCTGACACTAAGCTTTTAGGTTTGTTTCTTTAAAATATGCATTAATACAGTATCTAATTTAAACAAGTCAGTTTTTCTTATGCTTTGTATCAATTCCTAATGTGAAAACTGCAGCTTGGTGCCATAGGTCAGTTAATAGAGCATACACCAATGCTGACAGACAGAATCAGTCCCCAAAGCTATTGTAATGTCTAGTGGGTATAACCAAAGAGTATAAATAGAACAAGAGAGCCAACAACGCTCATTGGGAGCGTAAAAAAACGATACGCTCTACGCAGCTAGTGTAGGACGCCAACTAACGCTTGTATATGTTTTATTACCCAGTACTGCACCGCGCACTGTAGGTTTGTTTGTTTATCTTGTTCTCCACAAGATACTGTGCTTTTGTTTTCTGCTTACTGAGTTTATAGCGGGCG
>NW_022701645.1:645152-652511 GCF_011630105.1 Anneissia japonica | reverse complement strand
GATAGGTCTAGGTCCCTTTAAGTAGGCCTCTCAAAACTCTTCATATTTTAGTCTGAATGAAAATATAAATCAAATCAACCTTAATCTCATGAATCTATGAATCATTCAAAGTGTATACGTTGTTATAAAAGGCATCTTCTATACTAAGCTAACTTCATTACATTTAAACGATTTAATATACACCACTTTCCACTCCGCTGAATGTTTATGTTTTTATACCCACTATACGAAATCGTGATCACATCATCTTTGGTGACTAATTCCATCTAATGGATCTGTGATGGATTATGAATGTAGACAGTCTCTTTCATAGAAATGAACTGTTAAATTATGTTTATTTTGCTCTGCTAACCTTGTTTACAGGCTTTATATTGAATTTTTTTCAACGGTTTCAATTTTAAATGTTAAATAATGTTTCATTTTGCAGTTATCCAAACACCACCGACAGATTTTAGGGCAGCCAGTCCTGGAAAATATGACATTCACTTGCTATGGACGCCTCCTGACACAACTGCTAAAGTCGAAGTAAGCATGCCAATTATCTAATATGACAATCTTTCTATAATCTAGTAAAAACATACAATTGATTTGCTTTTTTTTGTCAATTCAAACAATTTCAAACACCAAGATCAAACCAAAAAAATTTGAAGACCTATTCCATTTCTGGGAATTGGGTGTTGTCTGATATTCAGGGACCCTCTTAAAAAATAATTTCTTTAAAAAATGTCTTAAGAAAAAATGTGATGTTTCTATCAGCAAAGTCTCTCTTCGTTGCATAGTTAGTGGAGTTGTTTTTCAGTTGTCAGAAAAAGTCCTGTGGTCACAGGAATTGAACCCAGGACCCTGGGATTAGAAGTCAAGCATCTTAACGACTATTCAACTCCATTTCAACATGCACATTGGCTGTATTGCACGCATAACTTTACTGCTAAAACGTCTTATCCGAAAGATGGAGCACTGTCCTTCAGCTAAAATATAAAGGAGATCAGTGGATTAAATTTGAACCGGTGACCAACATTAAAAATCATAATGTGTTTACACACAGCTGCTACTACCCAGTTTAGCTGACTAGGCTAAGCTGCTCTCTAAAATCTAACAAAATAGCCCAAGAGACACAGGACTAGTCCTATTAGTTTATTTTACTTGCGTTTTTTTTACTTTTTCACTATCCTTACAGACAACTCAGACAATTCGTACGGCGCAGCCCGACGTAGTTTCGTTCTGTGTTAGTTGAACGCAGATGCGATAGGTCTGCATTGAGGACAGTCGCATCATAAAATGCTAAACATGTCTAATATTCTCACGACTACATAGACTGTCCCCAACGATAAATTGCATCCGGCTGAGTCGTACGACGCTGATTTGGCCTTTACCAACCAAAGGCAAGCTTATTTTTGTTTAAGAGGTGTTTCATATATTTATAATAAATGTTATTATTTGTTGTTTTATATCATAAAATAAATAAATTTAATAAATTTAGCTTAAATTAAAACCAATTAGGCCGCCTTAATAGATTTTATATCATTAACTTATTACTCTTATTTTTACGGTTGTTGTTTTTGTTTTCATTGTTGTTCATATTGTAGCTCTCCTCATGATTTGTCCATTTTTTTTCTCTGCCAATTCTAATTCTTGTTGATTTTAATATTTTTTCGTTGTTGTATTTATTGTTGATATTGCAGTTGCTCCTACTTCATATTTATTGTTTTTATTTTAATTACTACTGTTGTTTTTATTGCTATTATCACTGTAATATTGTTTGTATTTTAATATTGTTAGTATATCCTTTTCATTTGTAATGTAATAATTAATTAATGAATGTATTGGTTGTAGTAATAATTTTTTTTGTTATTATTGTAGTAATTATTCATTTGATATAAATTCATATTTTGGTATTTCATATTCGGCATAAAAATCATAAATCACATGACCAAACTTGTCTCAAGAAGACACCATGTGCTGATAGCCCAACACAAGACGTGGGTATATCTTCTAATCCTTCTGGCGAAATAAGTATACAATAAATTACAAAACAGCACAGAAGCAAACATAAAACATCAGATAGAAATTGCCTTTAAAAAGATTGATAGAAAATAAAAAGTTACAGATAAAATTATTATCCCATAAAGAGTGTAAAATTTGTGTAACCGCAGTTACTTATGTTTTGCTCTAGAACTACGTTTTGAGCATGTCTTCTAGTCTATGGGAAGGAGAACAGATTTATCATGATGATAGTGGGCCCATCAAAAATACAGAAATTACTGGTAAGTTGAAATCTCTATTTCAAATAATTTACTGCATAGTGGTTGAAATTAGTTTTTCTTTTTAAATCAAAAGCAATCTTGGAATGAATTAATCTGGTTTCTGTAAACGTTCTTTGTGTGAACCAGATGGATAAACTTATTGCATACCTGCAGTGTTTCAGATGCTACCTCAGGCTATTCATTAATAAGCACTGAAGCTACTACCAGTCATCACCGCTTTAAGTATGGTGAAGTACGCCCCCATATGGATGAGTGAGATATCCTGAAGAATATTTTGATAAAATACAAGAATTGGTTCAGCCATTCAGTATATATATAGGGACCGGCAGTCGGAGGCATCGACCATTACCCCGGAGGCATTTTAGGAAAAAAAATTATTTATTTTATTTTTTGTTACACATCACAATTTAATGCATACCGGTAATTAAATTTGATATTTATGCTTGCTCCAAACCACTAAGTGTACTACTGTTTAGCTATAATAATGTAAAAATAAAATTTGGTGCTTGAGGCATTTGATCAAGATAATTTTCATGGTTGGAGGCACAAAAATATTTTTTCCAGGCCTGAATCTATGTATGTGGTATATAATTTCAAGTAACATTGGTATATATATTAAATAATTTAAATTAGTGTTCGTTTTTACTTTACAGTGCGCAAACTTTGCCCTGGAACTCAATACGTATTCCAAGTTGCTGCAAATAACTCTTATAGACAAGGACCCTTCAGTCAACATATTTCCAATAAAACAAAAGGAAAATTTCCAGATCCTCCAACAAACTTACAGGGTAAAGTATTGAGTGCAACAGAGGTAAATCTTCACTGGAAACCACCAAATGGAACTAGAGACGTAAGTCCAATAGCTCATAAATTTGAAACTTTTTCTTGGTTAACTTCCTTTCTAAAGAAAGAAATAACTAAATTTTGAATTATTTGTATATTTAAAAGTTAATATTATGAAGGAGTGATTAAATGTACGATATATAGGCTTGCTATTCCAAAACCAAGTGTACTGTCGCTAATTTTTAAACTGAGTAATTAACGTAGCATGTGGAAGTATTGTATACTTTAGTACCGAGAAGCCATAATACTTTTGCTCATAATGTTGAGACTTTCTCAACTACAACAGTTCTTTTCAGAACTACCTATGTGGTGTACCACAAGCTTCAACATATATGGTATTATTATTATTATTATTATTATTATTGTTGTTATTATTATTTATTGTTATTGTTATTATTATTATTATTATTATTATTGTTTATTATTATTATTATTATTATTATTAACTTATTATTATTATTGTTATTATTATTATTATTATTATTATTGTTTATTATTATTATTATTATTATTATTATTAACTTATTATTATTATTGTTATTATTATTATTATTATTATTATTATTATTATTATTATTATTATTATTATTCAGGGTTTGCATGCCTAAACCAGCATCAGTAACCAAAACAAGAAAACTGAATTTTTATTATATTCATATTTTCACATTGTAAGATTTAAAGTGGTAGGTCATTCACTGGAATCTTAGTATTGCCAAAGTTATGAGTAAAAGATAATGGCTTCTCTGTGACTCAAGTATACAATACCGCCATATTTTTTATGCTAATTACCCAATATTTAAACCCACATCAGGAATACACCTATTTATGGCGAGTTGATTGGCCGAGCGGTTAAATCAGGGGCACCGTAACCTTCAGCTCTAATATATCGGCGCTGGTTCGAACTGCTCATTCGCCAATGGCGAGACTTTCTTTATAAATTGTTTCGCGAACCAGATTTTTTGAGCTACCATATTTTATAGCTCCTTTACTCAATACTGGTTTGTGCGACAACTTAACCATTTTGCCACGACATGCCTCATATAGTCATGATGTGCCTATATATGGTCATGATGTGATATCATCATGACTTTATTTAGGCATGTCTCATGTTTTTGTCAAATATGATTGGCATCATGATTTTGGACTAGTCGAGTGGCCAAGCAGTTAGGCAGATGTACCATTAACTACAACCTTAACTTCGACGCTGGTGCCAGCCACTCCTTGCCCAGAGTTCGGTTGGTAGAACCAAGTCTTCTCGGATAAGGACTTAAAATAGGGGCCCAGTGTATACATCTTGTTTGTGTGCACTTTAAAGACTCTATTGCATCTTTCAGAAGAGTAGGGTTTACCCCCAATGTTATGGTTTATTTCACCCCCTGTCATTGTGGAATGACTGTCTCTTATACACATCTAGATGTGTATAAGAGACAGCAATACCGCCACATTTCTCGCCTTAAAGTACTAAGGTTTTCCGTACTAAGGTCTCATTTGGAAAAATTCAAAGACTGGCTTTGAAAATGTATGCAGTGTTGTTAAAACATTGCCTTTTAATTTGCCATCCCTACAAATCAATGGATATGCTGTCAGTTAAAAAAAAAAAAAAAATCTTTATTAGTTTTTGTGAAATGAGGATTCCCTGAGAAAAGCCCACCTCCAAAAATCAACAAACTTGTGTGCGCAAGTGGGAATGATCTAGATTAATAGTATCATCACGTTAAGTAGTTGACTTCTGAGGAGGCTCTTGAAAGATGGTGGCTAGTGACAGACGTTAGATTGACAATTTCATGTGATTGTGAAGAAAAGCAGAAAAAAACATTAAAGAAATATTGATACAAGATAACTTAATTGTTGTAATGTATAACGTAATACATGCAAAATTTTGTTCCAGTTGCATTAAATAAATACTGTACAATAGAAGACATACTGAATAAAGAAAATACAAATTGCACAAAAAATACAAGGTTACAGTAAATTTAGAAAGTTAGAAATGCTAAATACATAATCTAAATAAATAATTTTATCTTTTAAATTCATTGTTGTAAAGAAAGACCGATTTGTTGAAAAAAAAGAATTTCTGGATCTGGACAAGCTGTTATTAAGTGGATGGAGTCTGTCAGACTTGTTAGCGATATATACTAATCTGGCAGAAAAAAAAAAACTTGTTTTGAAAACTAGTAAAAAGTGAACTATTCCAATAAGCCACACCCCTTAGATGTTGTTGCTATGGTCTCGCATTCATTTTTTGACTTGTGTGTGTTGGTTGGAACTGCATATATTTCTTGTCACATTCTTATTGGTTAGTTAGTGTGATTGTCACAACAGAAAAGCCCATTAAATAGTCCCACTAGCTTTAACATTGCTTATCTATTTATCACCATGAAAATACTAACGTTGCAGTACTGAAATTTAATCTTTCCTTTGTAGTTGGTGTATAAGATTTTTTGGTCTGACAGTGCAAAGGATCTGGAGAAAACGTGGTCAGCAAACCAAGTAACAAAAAGTACGGACTACAATGTCACTAATTTATCATCTGGAGTCAAGTATTATTTTGCAGTCAGTGTACAGGATCAGAACTGTAAATACACACAAAAATCAAACGTCATACTACTGCAAACAAACTTTGGTAATTATACATACATTTGTATTATACTGTCTTAAACTCTGTCAAGACTACCAAATTTTCTTTGATAAAATACTGTTGTATGCCCATATATGAGGCACGTGGTGGCAAAATGGCTAAGTTGTAGCAAAAATTGAAATTTAATTATTAGTATTTTCAGATACCTGAGTATGTGATCTTTAAAATGAGGAGTCATTCATTGAAATTGGACATTTCAAGCCTAAGTTATTGGAAAGTGAAATTACAGCACTCTTAGAGTCAAGATAAACATAATTTTGAGAAATTGCCTTCCAAAGTTATTTGTGCATACATTGTTTAATAGAATTAATTATTTAAATAACATTAAATAAACAATTTGTTGATCACTTCCAGAACTAATACTTTGGGACATGATTAATAAGACATTAAACTGTTGACCTATAGTGAAATAAAATTGGATTTTTAGGCAATTTTTTTGAGCTACCATATTTTATAGCTCCTTTACTCAATACTGGTTTGTGCGACAACTTAACCATTTTGCCACGACATGCCTCATATAGTCATGATGTGCCTATATATGGTCATGATGTGATATCATCATGACTTTATTTAGGCATGTCTCATGTTTTTGTCAAATATGATTGGCATCATGATTTTGGACTAGTCGAGTGGCCAAGCAGTTAGGCAGATGTACCATTAACTACAACCTTAACTTCGACGCTGGTGCCAGCCTCTCCTTGCCCAGAGTTCGGTTGGTAGAACCAAGTCTTCTCGGATAAGGACTTAAAATAGGGGCCCAGTGTATACATCTTGTTTGTGTGCACTTTAAAGACTCTATTGCATCTTTCAGAAGAGTAGGGTTTACCCCCAATGTTATGGTTTATTTAACCCCCTGTCATTGTGGAATGATGTGAACATGTAGCTGTTATAAGCGCCTCTTTAAGGCTGCTAGATAATCACAGACTATGCTCATATGCAATTCAGCACAATGACGCTGCAAATCATGAGTTATTCTCCTACCTTTCCATTTACATTTACAAAAAACATATGGAAACTATTTGCAATGAGCACTATATTATTATTATATTATTATATTATTATTATATTATTAGTTCCTATGCATGTAATGCAATAGGAACTATTGTAATCACTCTGTCACATTTCTTTTGTTTTTTATTGTGTGTAGAATGTGTGTGCGTATGTGTGTAGACATTTATGCAAATGCGCATGCGTCAAAAAAAAAAAAAGATTTCCGACATTTTGTTTTACATCGCGATGCGAAGTTCGATGTGGATTTTCTGCAGAGTTCAGTCAGGGCTCACGCTAACCGATCGGCAAGTCGGCATGCATGAAACTATTTTGGTTTTACGGAAAAAAAATCAACTGCTGTGGCATAGGTATTTTGAAGAAGGCCTAAAATAAAACAAAAAGGTTTTAATACTTGCTGAAATACATCGTTTTTCCATTTAGATCTCCATTTTTCACTAACTCCATGCGACATTTTTTTCTGTTGTATGAGTAGTCCATAGAGCTATTAAACAACTAGAGTGTTGACAAGATGGCACAGCAATGCAGAGTTATGTATGTGTACCATCCAAGATAGCCGTCGTAGTAAAACGCCACCTTCAGGCTTAGTATACATATTATTACATA
>NW_022701645.1:599519-644952 GCF_011630105.1 Anneissia japonica | reverse complement strand
CATGTATCATGCATAGGAACGTTGACGCCTGCAAGGCTCTGGTTATTGTTGTATAGTATTATATTATTATTATATTATTATTATTATTATTATATTATTATTATTATTATATTATTATTGTTATTATATTATTATTGCCATTTTAAATATATATTTTTTCTAATCAAATGAATTAAAAATTTGTAGACTACACTCTTCCATCTCGCTCCCTGGAACCCCAAGGTAGTATTTTCTTTAACATCACTCTACATTGGAAAACCGAGGGATTTGCAATGAGCACTATATTATTATTATATAATATTATATTATTATATTATTATTATTATTATTATTATTATTATTATTATTATTATTATTATTATTATATTATTATATTAATATATTATTATTATTATTATTATTGTTATTATATTATATTATTATTGCCATTTTAAATATATTTTTTCTAATCAAATGAATTAAAAATTTGTAGACTACACTCTTCCACCTCGCTCCCTGGAACCCAAAGGTAGTACTTTCTTTAACATCACTCTACATTGGAAAGCACCGAGGGATGAAGTACCTGTCGCATTGGTGAGTACCATAAATGCATAAATTATTATTAAACTCCACGACAAAAATGGAATTTGTTGTTTTTGTTTTGTTAATGCTAAAACTAAACATTCGCCTTGTATTTCACAGTTTGACATTTATACAAACAGTAGGAAAAGTACAATTTAAACACTACCAAAAGGACAGTTAAATATATTTAACTCTTGATTGTTTTCGATTTAAACAATTTGAAACATTAACAAAACAATCAGTAATAGAACTTCGATTCCCAAACAACAATACCACCCAATTAATTTATTTAATTTTTTTTCTTTAAGTTTATCCTTAACTCAAGTTTTTTTTTTTTAATTACTATTATTTTGATTTAGGTTTACGATGTGCAATACCAAGTGAAATTCCCAAACCAGTCAAAGGGTGAACTTCAGCATGTCTGGACTAAACCAATTGGCAACAATTCTATTTGTTACAATTTAACAGACCTGATTCCTTCAGCCGAGTATTTGATCGATGTATCGTTGAATACCTCACAAGCCAAGAGAACAGACACAAAAAGTGGTTTCACAGGTAACATAAGCATCATATAACATAACATATAAGTAAAGTCAAAATAACAAAATAATGTCAATTGTATCAAGGAATGTCCTTTAACAAGAAGTTCTTTTTTCCTTAAAGAAATATTCCTAGAGCCCGATTCGAATGTAAACATTGTAGTAGCCACTGTTTGTGTGTGTGTGCTGAAATGTAGATATCCCTTCTCTCCTTGTTTTTTAGCAGAAGGGCTGAAGTGCAAGTTTCAATATTTATTTATTTATTTGTGACACTTGGCCTTGTATTGGTGACACTCAAAGTGGTGCGGTCTTACAAAATACACAAAAGAAAAAGGAGAAAAGAATATTAACATTAACAATAAAAAAATTAAAAAATGCACCAAAACTCCATGAATGATTGTTTTTCAGTGTTCTGATGATTCACCACCAAAAGGACCCTGCTGGAAATAAGTTCTCTTTGAACTTTCATGGGTTATCCTTGGTGTTTACGCTGAAAAAACCCAATCCAAACTAGTTCATTGATATGTCTCTTTGTCTTCCAACAGAATCTCCTGAACCACCAGATATCAAGGTTGAAATTTTAGATGAAGGTGTTTTGGTCAGATGGACGAAGTCACCAAATTCCTTCTATAAAGAGCTTTCTGTGGATGAGGTCTGTATTTGTTACCATCACCAAGGCCACTTACATGTCTAGGAGTAGCTGCATGTGTAAATCTTTGTCCACACTATCACATTTTCTTGTATTGCCATATATAGTCAAGATGTGCTTATATATGGTCATAATGTGATGTCATCATAACCATATTTGGGTATATCACAGCGCATTAGGCCACTTACATGTCTAGGAGTGGCTTCATTCAGTATGTGTAAGATTGGAGATTAGTTAAGCATGTTGGTCTTATAATAGCAGTATGCATAATAAGCAGGTTTGTGCATCTAAAGCTTGTTAATATAGAGATTAAATCAAGAATGAAAATTGCGATGCTAGCCTAGTAGCTTTACCCAATCTTGGTCATAATCAGATTATATTTTTTCATACAGTATAATTTTACAAAAAAAATCAAACTAAATGTGGAGTTTCAGAAGTTTAAAATGATTGTTATTGATCTTTTTTTTTTCTCTTGTAGAGCTATTCGTTGTTCAGGACAATTTCTAAAGATGATGATGGAATTTGTATTTTGAATACCACTGACCGTTTCTACCTTGATAGAAAAGTGAATGCAAACACAACTTACTTTTACTACATTAGGACCGGATACTATAAAGGCTTTTACGGCAAGCGATCAAATACGGAACAGGTAGTAAGCCGTGGTAATGGAGCTGTGGGTGAGTTTAAAAAGGGATAAACTATGTAAGCTATTACTTGCCAAAGCCAAGGGCCCAGGCCTTTAAGGACCCCCGGGCTTCAGCATTTTTCCCTATACATTGGTAGAGCTAGGCTTTTTTATGGGGTACTAACAGTGGCGGATCCGGATCCGGGAATTCAAAATAGAGGGGGTCCCGGGAGGTGCTTTCACAGATGGAGGATCTATATCACATCAGCCCCACCATGGTCAGGGCTGAGGTAAGAAAATTTGTGATTATGGCACCTCTGGATGACCGGAAATTACACTTTCAGACTTAAAATTTCAACATAATTATCTTTATATCTCCATTTTTTAATTCTTGAAAAATTTAGGGGGACCTGGGCTGGCTTGGTGCCCCCCTCCCCCTTTTAATCTGCCACTGACTAACATGAAAAAAATTTCAGAATCTTCATTGAAGCGTTAAATATGCTAAAACGAGTGGGAATTTACTTCCAGGGTATGGCCCCAAAGAAGCCTTAATCAAGGCCTCAAACCTCTTTGTTAGGGCACTGGTCTAGGCATATGGATATGCAACAACAGACAAAACTTGTACCCTTTTCACATGGACATTGTTTCACTAGTAATAACATGGTAACAACTAGTAACATGTTACCAGGTATGTGTCAAGTGAGGAATTCACGTAAGCACCTCTGGAAGAGGTATGGCCAAAGCATATTGTTAGTTGCTCTCTTATAGTCAGCTTTGCTGTAAGGTCAGTGGTAGCACCAGTGGGGTCGGAGAGGGGGTGGTGAGGATAGTAATTACCCTTGTATATGTATGTATGGATCCCTGTTTCCTGACACCATTATAAGGTTGTTGGACTACAAGTATGTATTTGTTGATCCAATCAAAGTTAATGTGATTGCTTATCCCTAATATTGTGGTGAAAAACACAGTTTGTGCCATCCTAAACCATAAAATCAAGTGTACAATCGAAAAATAGAAGTATCAAGTTATTCAAACATTAAAATCAATATTTTGTAAAAATGTTGACTTTGGCCTGTTTTGGTGAATATCTCAATATGATTTCATCAACAATGCGTCTCATTTCGTAGTGAGACCTCACATATGTGGATAGACAGTTTGGCTGATGGACAGAGAAATAAACAAAACAAACCCTGAGAGAGTAGTTAACAACTACTCATAAACTACAACATTAACCCCTGGTCAAACAGCCTACAACACTGTGATGTGCTTTTAAAAATGTATAAATTTCCAAAACTGATAAAAAAAAAGAAAGTAATTTTAATTTCTCATGTAAATTCAAATAATAATAATTTCCAACATTTTCTAAAACAAAGATTACTTATTTTTTTTATTTACACAGTGCCTCCAGCTCCCCATACTGATAATAACAATAAGGTTGTATTTGAAACCGTCGTTCCTATCGTAGTCATTCTCATCCTGGTTCTTTGTGTCACCCTTGGCTACTTCGTAATCCGACATCAACGCCTTCAGCGCAGTTTCATGTCATTTGCCAATAGTCACTACGATCCAGCTACTGGAGTTGCAACCTTCTCAGGCCCAGATGGCGATGAACTTGGTAAGTCACTGAATTTTTACAATAATTCTAATAATATTAATACAGTAGAACCTCGTTTTTACGTACCCCAGTCATACGAACCCTCCGTTTTACGTACGCCTCGTATAGACGATGACGTCATCAAAAACCCTGAAAATATTCAAAACAAACGGCCCTTTTCAGAGCAACCATAAGTAAAAAGACTATTACAATAAACTATAACAATAAACAAACCATAATAATGCAACGTATTTTCATTAAACAACAATATTGATTGAGTCTAACACCGAGTCTGTCTCTTATACACATCTAGATGTGTATGGTGCTCAAAACAATTGCTTTCCTCCTTAGCTTCGTGTGGCAAACCATGGAAACACTTGTCTGGTCGAATTTTCTACACGAAAGCTGAATAGGCATAGTTTCGTACACGAACGCTAATTGGTTGGCTCGTTCAGTGCAGTGAACATGGTTGCTGTTTCACGTACACGAACGCTAATTGGTTGGCTCGCCCAGTGCAGCGCACATGGGTTTGGTTTGTCTCAACAGACCCAGACAACACCACAGCTCTGTTGTTTAAAATAGGCATGAAGGGGAATTCCCAAGTTATATCTTTGTCGTATAGGTAATCTTACAATATTTTCATGTTCTTCAGTTAAATAAAAGATATAAAGTGATGAATTATTACACTAGACACACGGTTTTATTTGAACACTTTATTATGACATCATAAAATGATGAATAAAAACACTAAACACATGGTTTTATTCGTAGGTCTAGAGGCTTGCTTTAGCCTAGCTAGGTAACATCGTTCGTTCATACACACATGTATTGAGTCTTACGTACGTATTAGGTCAAAGGTTACCACAAATTTAACCCAACCTCTATTTTACGAATCCCCCGGTTTACGTACGCCCTCCGGTCCCGTGCCGTACGTAAATTCGAGGTTCTACTGTAATAATATTACCTAGCCATATTTTGTACAAATTTGCGAAGGGCCATTCAAACATGTGAATATTTCTAATTATTTGTAAAATAAGATTATTTTGATACTGATTCTATGAAGATACAAATCTGAGTTGTGGTGTTTCCAGGATATGTAATGTTTTATGAATGAATGCACTACCTTGAGAATATAGTTGTGAACTTTTTATGCAGTATTGTCAGTTTAAAATTTACTCTTGTAGGCTTTCTAACCATAAATTACGAATGATGTGAGGCAATGTTTAATAAAATGCTTGGCCAGAAGGTTAAATTTCAATGCATATTTATTACTTTAGGATTACTTCCTAAAAAATTGGGATAATACTTAATCTTGAATTTGTTTTTGTTCTTGTGCAGGAGAAGACGAGGACTCGCCAATGATCCGTGGGTTTTCAGATGACGAGCCGTTGATTGTTGCCTAGCAACTTGATTTAAACATCATTTATTGTTCAAGATTTTGTTATATATGAGTTAAAATTATATTATACTTACGTACCCAGATCATCTTTGTTTTTGATTATTTTCATTGAGCATATTTGTAGATGCAATAGCGCAAGCATTTGATTTTACAGATTTAAGGAACTCCGCTTTATTATTTGGACAGAGATCATCACATAATTTTGAAGTGTGGATTTAGTCATACGTGAATATCTACCAGATTTTGAGCTAATGTACCAAATGAAATTGGTTATATAGTGATAATAAAGTTATATAAACTCAGAATATAAAAATAGCGCCATACTTTTATCATTCCGTAGTACTGTATTTTTTATACAGGACTTAATTTTTAGTGCAAGAAGACAGTGTAAAGCTCATTATTTCAAGAAGCATAATTGTGAGAAGATTGAGAGGTTTAATTTGAATTTTAATGAACATTTTTCTATATTCAAAAGCTTCTGCGATAGTACTTACTAGTCGTGGGGTAATATCATGTTTAAATAATATTCCGATTAATTTCAACTATCTTTAGATTTTATTGGGGTCAATTTTGTTTCATTTTGTCGGTTCCTTTTTATATTTTCATACTTTTAAAATTCACATAAAATGGTAGGATTAAAGGTAGTTAATGCTTTTTAATCATCTCCCTCCAAGTTATTCTGTTTTTCATATGTGTGGAATGGGTTATGTTTGATTTTCAAGAATGATATTGGCATGGTAATAAATATCTGGCACTTTCTGGCACCATTTCTTCATCATCTGTCTTAGATTTTTTTTTTTCCCCTGGCCATTTGGATATTAGTATGTAAATACAGGAAAGATAAATGAGAGATAACGGTTGGTAAAAGTTTGGGTGGTAGTTTCATGCAGCTGTAATAATGGAAGGAACATGTTTTCCAGTTTATCTCCAGTAACATTTTTTAAAGAAATTATAAGATGTCTATAAAACTATACTTGTTATGAACATATTTTTGTCATTATATATTAAGACTAAAATACACATTTTATCTTTGTGAAACATTATTATTATTATATTATGCTTATGTAATCTTTTTCAACACTATTATTTGGTCTTTAATCATATTTTTATTTTCTCATCTTTTGATCATGTTTTTTTGTTTTATATCTGCATTTTTACCACATGATATTTGTAAGATGGATTTACATTACATATATGTATGTATATATTTTCTCTATCTGTTTAAAAAATTAAATTGATTTAAAGTTTTGTTTCATCATCAAAGAGCATCAAAATGCTGTTATTTCAAAAAATTCATATATTAATTCTTGTCACCATACAATGGCTATCTAATTCAAAAATTCAATCACTCAGATTTTGTTGTTTGTAGGTACATCTTATACCACGTGATTTTCATCATGTGATTATCATGTAATTAACATGTGAATATTTCTAATTATTTGTAAAATAAGATTATTTTGATACTGATTCAATGAAGATACAAATCTGAGTTGTGGTGTTTCCAGGATATGTAATGTTTTATGAATGAATGCACTACCTTGAGAATATAGTTGTGAACTTTTTATGCAGTATTGTCAGTTTAAAATTTACTCTTATAGGCTTTCTAACCATAAATTACGAATGATGTGAGGCAATGTTTAATAAAATGCTTGGCCAGAAGGTTAAATTTTAATGCATATTTATTAGTTAGCTTAACACTACAATATGGTTTTTTTAGGGACAGTTGTTGATTTGTTTAAAGCATAAAAATATGAACATATATGAACATTGACCAATACGTGGAACTTAATCTATGTTGCTTCAAGACTCCATAGCACTACTTTATTTACTGAAGTAAAATGTTTTGATTCAACTTAAATTCACAAATTATTCTACCCCATTCACTATAGTGTACTCAGTTAAATAAACGTTTTGACTACTAAAGATTTATGTTCGTTTTATTTATTTTGTGAAATTATATACGAGACAAATTTCAAGACAGGCTTTCAAGTTGTAAAATCACTTTATAGGAAGAATTACTAAAAACTTTAGTCACCAAATACATGCCATATTATTTTTAAAATGTTGCATGTTTAAGTCATATAAATAGACTGGCATATGCTAATTCTTTTTCCATCGAAACATCTCTAAAATATTAGAATTGTTCGTTATACATCAAGCTGTATTCTCATTCTTTTTTTTTAGTCAGACTGCGAAATATAATGTTCATAAGCAGGTTTATTCGATTTTTATTAGTTCAGAAATAAAAAAAACCGAGACATAAAGAAAATAATGTAAACGAAATAACAAATTCCGAATTTTATAGAATAACAATTGTTTTTAGCAGAGTGAAAGTACGGTAAAACCTATAGAAGCTGTGGGCTTCTGGTTTTTTTTGTGAACTTCGGATGGGCTTCTTTTCTCGATATTAAGCCTGTTGGGCTTCTATTCGAGGTTTTACGGTATTCAACGAATCGCTGCCACTTAACTTTTTAATTTGTTTGCGAAAGTAGCTGCATCGCTAATGAAGAGTTGACAATGTCTCCCTTCAAAGATGTTCCTGCTGGTATTTCTACCCAGACCCTATCACCCTTATCAAGACGAATTACAATACCAAGCTCTCCCCTTAGCAGTCCATCGGAGGAAGGTTTGGAACTGAGCTGGTCATTCAGCGGCTTATTGTTATGCATGACTGTCAGGATTGGTGGAAGATAAGGGTTTGTACTTGTCGCAGAGACGAAGACGTGGTACATGCCTGGAATTGTACTGGTGAAAACACCGGTTGATGGTTCGTAACTATCTCCGTAATCAAAGTATTTATAATCGAAACGTACAACCTGAAAAATATTATGATTGATTTTAAAAAAAATATACAGCAATTGAAAATTACAGTTAAACGACCGCCTTCTTTCCCAGCACTACCCTACAGAATGACTAGTACAGTTATGTCTCACTGCCAATACGAAAATGCTAAAGAATAGAGAAACCAAGCAACAGTTGCAGTGGCAGTGCCAGAAGAGGGTCCACGTGGTACAAAACACTGGCCCTCAATCAATCAATAACACTTATTTTTCATTTTCAAAAGTACAAATAAAATGGCATACAACTAGTGTAAATTAATAAGTAAATCAAAATCCTGAAATAGCTTGTGTAGGGCAGCTCGGAAAGAAAAAATAAAGCGAGAATACCACAAGACAAAGACAAAAGGGAAAGACAAACAAATGGAACACAGCAAAGGGGCTGAAAAGAATTGTGTGTAATAAGTCCAAGATGAATGTTGGGGTAGGAGCTAATTATTTTGTCGGGGAACACTGATATTTTGAAAATCATTTTTACAGTTTGAAAGCTGCTATTTTCGAGTATGAGGTGTTCGTAGAAATTTGTTCAAAACAGGTTTGAGGTACATAACTTTATCTAGTGTAATTCGGAGCGATACCTGATACTTTATAATTTAATAATATTTTTAGAAGATAATCCAGTAAAAATACCTGTGCTGTATCTTGGTCATTACTAATTGGATTAGTTAAGCCGTATAAAAACGCTATCCCGTCACGTGGTATCGTTGTTGCTGTTGCTGGTGTTATAGGTGGGAGATCGTTGACAATAGAAGGTGTGTTACTGAGTTCACATCCAAGCAACTCAAATCGCATTCCAGCCTGGTAACCTATCCACTTTGTAGGATGTATTCGAATGTAACGGGTGGTTAATGGGTCATACATATGGATCTGGAGAATTTCTGTGCCATATTCAAGACCAAGCAGATCCTATGTAGAAGAAGCAGCAGAACATTTAACTTACATTAAATTTACAGCAACTATACACTTTTGCTTCATGCGTTTTACTGTACTATTAAAAAATACATTGAATGACTTATACAGCCTTATTTCCTATCATATTTACTAATAAAGTAATTGTATTGATTGTTATTAGCCGGGCACTCACTGCGCGACGGTTGTCGTCCGATGCGATTAACTCGACGAGCAGAGGGCGTCACATCGTCTACCAATCACAGTGAGCGGGGTTGGATTCGGAAAAAAAACTTGGGGGAAAATAGATGATGGAGATAGTTGGAAATCTTTCTCTACCAACATGAGTGCAAGTACGATACTTACCAATGGTTCACCATTATTTCCTGTCACAAATTGCCAATTAACGCCATCAGTACTGTAAGATATCTGAAATTCTGTGACAACAATAGACCACTGTGGGTAATCCATGAGAACGACAGCCGATACATTCTTTGTGTCGGAAAGATCAACCTACAATAAATGCATTGGAAATTTGTAGTTAGTTTTGTTGTTATATTGTATTTTTGTTCTATTATATTGTTGTTCTTTTGGGCAAAGACAACATCATAACTAATAAAATAATTATCTTTTTGCTGAAAAACTCTGTAAATTAGCAAAAATGAATTGTTTTTACACTTCTTTCTCACTAGTTTGATTCTTTTAAATGAGCAATTAAAATTGTAATATTTTAGGGGCTTCACAATTTTATTAAAGTTGTTGACAGATAAGTGAATTTTATGAACACCTGGATATACGAGTCATAATCGCTTGAGCTCGGCATCCACCCGAACCCTTTAGGTCTTGCATCTGAAGGACGGGATGAATCTACATAACTTGAGGCTGTGATGGCGCTATCAGGAATAGTTCCCTTATCCATTCCAAGTTCATCAACACATGTATCTATGAAAAGAAAATCAGATTTAGATACGATAATTAATAGCTACCTGTACAATTATGTTGTAATTCTTACTTTTTCTCGTCATTTTGAAAGCATATAAGCCTGGTTGTTCTAGTCTTTCCTCTCTTCACTTTTTTCACATTTTATTCTGTGATTATTTCAATATTCATTGCCTCTCTTTTAGAACACACGCACTCAGCCGATTTCTACTTAATGTTTCTTTAAGAAATGGGCAATGTCTGTTTTAGATATTACAAAATCATGTAGTGTTTGACTTGATTGGTACTTGTTTGGTTAGTTCCTCCTCGGAACTGAACCAGCAGGTTGCTGGAGAGTGACAATTAGGCTTATAGTTTCGTAGCTTGGTACTTCGACTGGATATAGTAATGTACAGGGTCGGCGGAAAGTTTTTTTAAAGTGGGTGGGGGGAGGGGAGGGCACTAGTAAGGTGAATGGGAATGTGAAATGCGAGGGAGCCGATCATACAAAAATCTGCGTAGACATTATATATTTTCTGCCAAACAATGGGGGTGGGGGGGTTTTGTTCCGCCGGCCAATACCATCCTAGTACAGTGTGTCGTAGACTGGGTTCCAGTCCCTAAACTTTATCTTAATCAGTAAAAAAAAAAGCTGGAAAATCGATTTTGGCACCAATGGCGTTCCATATTACCTATTTGCTTGGCGTTTCATAGTATAGTTTTTCTTGGATTCGCTTGTGGCAAGTGTAAGTGTGTTGATAAAGTGACATAATGAGCATTTACCTTTCTGACACCGTTTGCCAGTGAAGCCAGCAAGACACGCACATTTGAAACTTGTTCCTTGCTCTGTACACCAACCACTATTCAAACAAGGGTTAGACTCACAGGCTCCGGGCCCTAGAACATTAACAGAACGTACAAATTGGCCTACTAATGTGTTATGGATGTTATTTGAAGCGCACTCTCTTCGAAAGTGTATACCGAACTTCAATCAATACAATACAAAACTTCCAGCCATTAAAGCCATTGTGAAATTAGCCTTTGTCATTATTTTAGTTTAAATGGGGTCTAATGAGACCCCATGAAATTGGAATTTTCATTTCCTGAACATTCATTCATTATTTATTGAGCGTATATCTTACCGTCCTGACACACGTAACCAGTAAAGCCATCAGGACACTGACAGGAGAAGCTAGTGGAACCGATTGGCTGGCAAGTTCCTCCGTTCTCGCACGGATAATTGTTACATGGCTCTTGCACATAATTGTGACCTTCTGACGATGAAGTTGTCAATGGTCGGGTTGTTGGTTTATAGGTCGCTAAAACGAAAGCTTATAATATTTTTTTAAGGTATCATAATCTACAGGAGTGGCACCAAAAACTGTAATGAGTTATTAGTATTACAAAGCGCATTAATAATAAATAATAAGATTTGCATGGCCGTTCGTGCATGTGCACTTGGTTGGAGCACACAATCCGATTTATAAAGCGAACATGTACACTGCAGTAATACCCAAGGCGCTACAGAAGAAAGGAATAAAAAAAATACAAGATTTTTTATGAAGTACGGCAGTACTTATACGAATTTAATACGAATTTAAGTACTTTATGAGAGTCACAGGAAGGTACTTGCATGTGCACTTGCAGCCAGTGGCGGCGCCAGCAAGGGGGGGGGGGTAGTTTGTACCTTTGTTAATTCAAATTTATTGTGTTTTTATAATTATGAAACTGTACTGTAATTTTTGAATATTACCTTTTGTAAATTTTATTCCCATTCACTTTTTATGTAATTTTTTACTCATATGGAACATGGTTACATTGTATTAGAATACAAATCAAGATGTTACTGGCAGCGTTCACAATAAACGCATGGCATAAAGATAAACTCACCATCAGGGTCTTCGCACCCCAGAATTTCCAACCTGAGACTTGGATGACTTTTGAATTCTTCGATGCGAATGCGCACATATCTTGTCATAACAATGTCGGTAAAGAAGTTTTTGACTTGACTGTTTTTGTCAACATTCGCTTTAAATATCTAGAAATATATATTACATGATTTATAATTATTACATTTATGAAGTTATCATTGAAAAGTACTGTAGGCTATTTGACTTCCGTACTAACATGGATGCAAATCCCTTATGTATCACTTTCGTTTTTAAATATAAATAAAGTATACCACAAAGAAGACTCTTTAATTACAAATACGAAGCAGCTAAATAGCCCCCACCCCTGCTTATGAGAACAAATCAATTTCTTAAATCATTATCAAAGTTCCCTGAATGAAATAAAATAAAGTTACGAATAAATTGCGAATATTTTTAAAATCACAAATGGCTACCCTCACTGTTTCCCAAGTTATGTGATATAGTAGCCTACAGTAAATACTTTTGCCGATTTCCACTGTAACGACAATGGAATAATCCTCATGAATAAATAATGACGAAAGCCGTGATTGGCCGAGGTAAAAAAGTTGAGCAAACGAATAAGTTTTAAGTCCAAGACGGAGTTGGTGTAGGACGTAGCTGGTAAAAATAAGAAGGTAAAGTTGTGAGTATCTATGTCATTTGATTACATTTTATAGCTACAAATATTGCTGTGTAAGAGTGTTGATATTGATATATTAGCCGTCAGAATTATTTTGGGATGGTGCCGATCCCGCACCTATATCGCTAGGCAGCGGTGACTGCAACTATGGGAGTGTACTTTGTTAATCTTAGTGAACTTAGAGGCGGCCCGGGAGGCGGCCTAGGCCTGTCAGTCTTTCGTAGGCCAATAATAGGGACATTCTAAGCTAGGATATAGGACTGTCATTATTGCTTTCGGCCAACACTGTTGGACTCATGTTCTCGTTTTGAAAACAACCACCCAATGTGGTCGGAGTTTAATTAAGCAACTACCTGTGTGGGAAGGTGAGCCTAGCAGCTAGCAGGCAATACCACGCAAACAATGAAGTACTAGTTCAGATTAAGTTTTCCCAATTCTTTATAATGTCAATATGCATAGGCCTATGTATTTCTTATATTAATCATCTGTCTTAGGGTATTTATTGGTCATTCAGTTGAATCGAATTGGTCTTTCATGTTGTTTGTTAGCTAGAACAAACAACTGTTAATATTCAGGAATGCCAGACTGGTTGCCAGTACACCTGGTGGATTGATTCCGAATTTGGGATATTGATCCAATTAGCAAGTCCCAGCCATTCTCCAAACTAGTAAAACCTCGTAGTATTTATGTTCTGAGATAATTATCATCTGATAGACCTACCCAGAATTTCTGGCTATCCACTATAGAGGTGTCTGAGGGTTCTTCCCCAGAGAGCTATCCAAGTAGAAGCTTTGTTAAAATAGAACCTACCTGAGGTTCTCCACTTGTACCATTTGAGATGGTTGTCCATGTGTCACTGTCATTACTAACTAAAACGTTATAACTAGTTGTCCACTCAGGCCAGTATGAATGACCCTGGGTGATGATGCCACTTATATACTTTGGGTGCCCTAGGTCCACACCAAACCATTCATATTTCCTTTCTGATGCAGCAGCCCATCCATAGGCATTTAGTCTTCCATATGTTGCTGTACCTTCACCAGACCAATATGATGATGCTGACAATTGACTATCAGGTATTGATTCACTCTCCAGTCCAAGAGGTGTTGAGCAATATTCTAGTTTTTAAAAAACAGATTTTCATATGAAGTCTTCTGCGTCTGTAATTATGTTATAAAACATTTTTTTTTCAATGTTTACTTGGGCCTACATATTAAATATTTATAACAAAACAACAACAATAACAATAATAAATAATATTTTTAATATTTATAGTAATACAATAATAATAATAATAATAATAATAATAATAACAGTAATATTTATCAGTAGAGTATGTTCTTCCATCTACATAGTAGTTTTGATAATGTATAGTTTACTGTAATTTTGTCATTGCTATAAAAATTAAGTATTAACTTATAGCCAACAGACATACCACACCTTACCTTTTTTACATGTTTTACCAATGAAACCAGGTAAACACGTACATTCAAAGTCATTTCCAACTTCAGAACATGCTGCACCATTTTTACATGGGTAGGACCAGCATGATTGAGTTTCTGTAAAAACCATTATGTAATAATTCATAACATACTTTTCTATTTATTCACTTATGTCAGTTACTATTAGCAGCAAATAGCTGAATTTGATTGCATTACAGTAAAATGTAATATAAATTATAATTAAATTAAATCAAACAATAAATAATAAATATGATTTATACAGCGCACATATCCAAAGTGCTCAATTATCCAATATAAACAATTTAAGATGTTTTACTATTGTAACTTAATCAATACCAATTACAGTACAAATGCCCAAATCAGAGCCATATCCAAGATTGCAATTTGGGGGTGGGGATAGGGTGTGTAAAAATGGACCAACTGGGGTATACCAGGAATCCAGGAGTCTAGAGGACAGAGATGGTTGGAGTACATCACCACATTACTATGCCATTACTTCAGTGCATGCCCTAATACTGGCCTAACAAGATTGCTCGTTATAAATGTAAATATTTAAGACTCTTTTTCATCTCAGAAAATATATACAGTATCCAGTAAATTCTCAACTGTCTTAAAAATGTGGACTTTTTCTGATTTGTTGGAAGGAGGGGGGGGGGGGGGGGGGGTGGTGGAAATGGTACATAAGTACAAATCCCCCACACCTGGATACAGGCCTGCAAATATTTTCATCCAATAGTAAAATTATAACATAGAAAATTTACTATTAATTACTGTATTATATTTAGCACTTGTGAATTGTGACAATACGATTAATATATCATTAAAATTGTAACAATTGTATAATGAACTCACTGTTTACACAACCGAGAAGTTCAAATCGCATACTGGGATGACCGTGAAACACATACGGTTGGATCCGAATAAAACGGGCACGTACACCTTTGATGAAAATAGCTTGAACTGGTGTATCATGGTCCAGGTTACCGTCAAATAACTAAACAGTTGATGAAGTAATAATACATGAATAGAAAGATTATCTATTTTGTGCTTTTCTTTCATTTTCTGTCAAAGGTCCTAATATATATATTTGATATTTGTAGATATAATTCATACGATATACTACCTTAGCGTTTTGATATGAATCCCGTATAGTCTTCCATTGTTTACCATCCATACTATAATGAACATAGTAGCTCATCACAAACTCATTGTATACAGCATTTCCTTGAGTTACAATGCCAGTGATGAGGCGAGGGGTGTTGAGATCCACCTGTACCCACTGATCTGACAGCTTGCGGTAAGAAGCCCAACCACCATCACCATTTAGACGTGCAGCGCTTGGGCCGGATTGCTCATCAAACCAGCTAGATGAAGTGATCATGTTGTCTGGTATAGTACCATCTTCCATTCCAAGGGGTGTACTACAATCTGTGTACAGTATTGTATTTCACTCCATTATTAGGTAAATCTTTGATTTATATACAATACACGGTTTTTTTGAAAAACTAAGATTCAAGACTGTTTAAACAGCCTGTGCTTAGATTACTCCCTGCCATTCAGATGCTTAACCAAATGAGGTATGAGGCCATGACAGCTAGTATACTTGTACAGGTATACTGCTTTAGTGAAGCTGCTTGGTGGTTGAGATGCTTGCCTTCCAAATACCTGGGTCCTGGGTTCAAATCTAACTAGTAGAATTAATCTAATATAAAAAAATAAAATAAGGACTAGGCAGCATCATTTCATCCTGATGGACCGTTCTGCTAAGCCCCACCACTTGGATACAAGTCCCTGACGGCAAAAGTTCACGCATCTAAAGCCGGGCACACACTCTGTGCCCTGGTAGTCAGCCAATGTGATACTATGGAGTACACAACGCCACAACACGCGCGCTATGAATCGTTTTTGATGACAAACCATTCAGACTGCCACCGACAATCAGCAGACCCTCTGACAGGGAGCGGGTTGGGGTTCGTCAGCCAATGGTCATACAACCATTGTACGATGCAGTGAGTGACCAGCTATATTTGATATAGATATAATAAATATGTAAATAAATGAATAGTCATGCATCACTGACTGAAGTAAAGTCGGGAAGAAATATACTTACGTTGGTCTCCATGACTTAATACCACAAACTGAAGGACCAGAAAGTTAATAAGTTTCCCTGATTGAGACATTATGAAGCTGAAAACTAATGCAATGTGGATATATTAAGATGTTAGTCTTGACTTTGTAACAGTTCCAGGGTAACTAAATTATTTCTTACCACGTATCTTCATGTATTCCAAAATTTGAATCCCAAGGAACATACTTAACACAGGATTTTAGTTCTTAATTTTTCCGCTAGATTAGATCAGACGCAACACCCTAGAAATAAGTGTTCTTCAGACATTGACTCATGGGGATGCGGCTTGGTGACGGAAAACCAACTCTTGGGTGACTTTTCCAGCTTGGCATTCAATGTTAATATTTACTTCCAAGGTGAGATTTCCAAACATCCTGAACACATCATTATGAAGGAATTAAAGTTTTATGTGGATTACGATTCCAATTCCTTGGGAAGATAAATGTAATGCGACACTATTTTGCTTAGGATGAATAAAAGGTAGTAGGACCCAGTTAGCACCATGGTAACATACACACAAATCCTATTTCTTCAGGTTGGTTTCTATAAAATAAAGCACAATATTGAAACACACAAAAAAAGCTTAAACAACAAATAATCTTGGGTTGAAGTTTTATTCAGAACTGCTCGTCATTCAACAGAAAGATGTTTACATAGAGGATGATATGTTTATGACATTTTGGACAAGTTTTTTATTAAAAAATTGTTTATTGAGGAGCAAATACACTTAATAGGGACATTTGATATATCACCTAGGATTGTACTATGATGTTCACAGACTTAAAGTTGGCAACCATACAAAAGAGATTAAGTATTTAATTGCCTTAACAGACAATACAATAACTTAGTGACCACTAGAGTATGGGAACACAGTCCTGTGCTTTATAATAAATGCAGTACAATAACCTGGGATATGTTTGCTTAAAGATCATATACATCTAGTGTATTAAGCAAATTATCTAGTCATAACTCAGTACCCAATGTTTTTGCATGGAAATATTTTTGACCGGGAATCACTGCACTATACAGTTTAAGTTTAAATGTTTAGTAATTGTGAAAGTATATCTTTTGTACTCCTCAAACATTACTTAAATAATGTTCACTTGCTCTCATAATGATAAAGAAGACCACATACAAATACTTAAGATTTAATGAACAGTCAGTAGAGAAAACATTCATTAATGAATGAATGACCAGAAGAGAAAATCAAGAATATTTTACATTCTTATTGCCTTGTAGTTCTTGCACTGAGGATTAATTATTAACAATGTTATGAGAAGGACCGATGAATGATACGAGGCTGCAGAATTCAACATCTTGAAATCAACTAAGGCGAAGATTTATAGGTCAGAAAAGCATTAAATACCAAGCTAGGCCTAAGTCCCGTTAGTATACTTTTGATAAGTTTGTTCCAAGAACTTATCCCCACATTGCTTCCCACAGGAGTTAATGTGTAACAAAGGTTGGATGTGGATCTACTGCATATTAGTTCTTAAGTGCATTCTTTAGAAATCGAAAGTCTACCAAACAAGACATATTGTAGCCATGTATTTTTAAATACAAGAACATTGATGTGAAAATAAAAATGCTAGCTACGTGATATATCCCACTGGCATTCTCCTTGTAACCTTCGCATATTCTTTCACAGTAAAATAAGCAATACTGTTCATTGGTTACTTTCTTTGTTAAATGTCCACACTGGGTTGAGAAGCAAAATGGGGGATCGGCAGGACCTAGGCCATGCTAATAAAAGATGCATCATGCGTTAGAATTAAATAACAGGACAAGCCTGAAAGTTGACTGTTTAAAAGACAACCATAAAGTAGTAGTAGCACACTAAACTACAAGAAGAATATCAACCGTTTTCACCAAGCATCAACTTCTGTAGTATTTACATGCTTAGCATGCAATTGACAACTTAGCAAGTTTGTACTTATTTTATAGGACAATGTGTTTTTAGATTATCACTTAGAGATGATTAACATTTTTCTTTTTGATTTGCTTAATTTTTGATGCTTTAGTGAAACGGGGTAATTACATTGTGATGTTTAATGTGTAGAAGTTATTGAAATAACAATGAGATCTTTGATGGCATAGGCCCAACAGCTTTGTACACATTTAACAGCAGAATGATCTATTATAGATTACATGGTTTTATTCATGCACAGTGCAAAGCAGGAAGATTTTAAATTCCAGACTGAAGAATGGCCACATTTCAGGTGTTTGGATGGTTGGCGTTTTGAGAAAATGGTAAGTATAAAAATACTTTTTAAAACCATGTAATCTAAGGATTTTAAATACTGTCTTAAGCCTCATCAAGCCACAGTTGCAACTCTACTTGATAATACTAAAGCAGTATTTATGACATTATCAAGGAGGTACTTAACACACACTATAGTACCTTCTTTATAACTTGTACTCTGGACAATCCAGCTTCCACAATCTAGTACAGCTGGCCTCAGACACAGGATGGACATGACTCACTATAGGTTCAAATTTGGTTCTTAAACAATGCCTATATATGGTAATATTAGTGTCACATGATCTGTCAAATATCTGATTCTAGCTGTGCTTCACAACAGCATAGCATTTCTAATCTAAACATTTTTTTAGATCAGAAATGCATGCTCTTCCAAAACATTAAATGCACTCTATATTAATATAAGTGGCTATTAGCTCATGGTATTAAAATCCCCAAAACAGGAAACAATATCGGTGGTATCTTTTATATAGTAATATATAACATAAGTAATATATAACATAAGCAATATAACACTGCATGATAGAATTAATTTTGTAGTTTTTCCTGTCTGGTTTTTGGTTTGTGTTATGTATGATGTTGCTATACTATAGAATAACCCCATGAGCCTTGGGTTATTCAAACACAATTACAGTATTGATGCATGTACAACACAACAAGAAGGATGCACTATAGACAGCGCTGTATCCACGGGATGTTACAATTTATGCGATACCTATTCAAATTATTTTTTATCAACTGGATATGGCATTCTGTTGTGTTGCAGACACCCTTAAAAGTACAGTATAAAGAATAAAATCAAAAATAAAAATACATTTGTGATGGAAGCTGTAATTTAAAATGTTTACCATATCAAGTTTCAGCTCTTAAATTCTACCATATTTTATGAATTGCCCTATATATGCAAATATAATTTCTGCAAAATTGTTGTAAAGATGTTAATGGCAAAAACAGCTGGAAGTTGTCTATTCCAAATATGAAGAGCTGTATTAATGTTTCAACTTATAAAAATAATTAATGTACGTACTAAAATAACTGTACAGATATGGTCTATTGAATTCAACCTGTTAACTGTACTGTGATAATTAAGGCAATTACCAAAAAACCTTATTTTTGATATGAAACATTTCAGCAATTAAAAGCAATCACCACAAACGCAAATAAAGTAATTTATTATACCGTAAAAAAAAACAATGCAATAAAAAAAAAATATTACCCAATACCTTTTTTAAATGCCATATGAATAATCAAATTAAAATAATTAAAACAATTATGGCAATTAATTACTTCGGTTATCCTAGAATACCAATTTTGTAACAGTTTTAATCTATTATCCAAAACTGACAAAAAGCACCATCAAAGAAGATCTTACATCAGTAACACTCATCGCCCCTTGCACACTTATTGCATTCAGAATAGATGGGACACACACCACACATAACACTTCTATACACAATACAAATAAACAGCTAAACACACACATACTGTACACATACACCACCTCTCTATCATATTTCTCACATACTGCAGATCCTCTCAAGAAATGAATAATAATTTTACATTTAGAAAACAAGTAAAAATAAAGAAATCTGTAAGATCTCAATGAAAAGATGGAACTGGAAATTCCAGGTGGCTTTCACTTTGAATAATAAAATTCTCAGATGAATTAGAGCAAAATGTCTCTTAGCATTAACAACACGTTCAGATCTACGCTCTGCGCATTAGATCACATCAAATCTCCATGACAAAGGAAGTATGTTTATAGTATTTTTCAGTATTTGTACTCTTATAGCGAACCTGGCATCCAAAATCAGTGGATACATATATTAGAACTTAGAAACACAACTGTTATTTCTTCTTGTCTTCAGCTTCAAAATGCTATTACTGTATTTACTGTCTGTAAACATTTACTAAAATAGCACTACATTTATTTTGATGAAACAGAATTGACCAGTGTTTTGCAGTAGGGGAAGCAGTTGGTGTAGAACATCTCCTGTCTTTATCACTTTTGTTTCAATAATGTAGAATTTCAAAATAACATTTTTGGATATCCTGCTTTTTAAAATTTCTGTCCAGCAGTACTGAAAGCATTAAACAAAGCAACACATGCCCTCTTGTACGACCCACTCTAATGCAACACCGGCTTATTATTCTCCTTTTATGATCCAATCAAATGCAAACAACATGCTCACGACTTCTTGTATATTCCCATTCAAAAGCAAATCTATTTTTGAATTTGACATCTCTCATTCATTTCTGGAAAACAATATTTTTCTTTTACTTGTTGGAAGTCCATATCTTCCGGTTAAGATTGGCAAACAGTCTTATTAACAGCAATGTAATACTTTTTTGATAAAACCGCCGATCTTGTCGCACATTTGTTTTGCACTCAATAGAGGTCTTAGCGCAACAATATAAACATAACCTCTTCTGTAAAACTTTGTAAGGCACTCTTTTACGAGTTTGTACCTTGAGGTGGAGCATTCCAGTAGAACATGTCGAAACCCCAAAGCATGCTCATATATTTTCAAAAACTCAAATTTCTTGTAGACTGTAAAGAACTTGGTGGTGTATCTCAAGGTTTTATGGCTTCTTGAGGTTTAAATGACAGCTGGAAAAACACATTAATGTTTAGTATGCATCATAAAGTTGAAAGTTTGAGGTACACTCTCAGGCATTCTCAACAAACCTCTGCTCAGGGAACACCAAATACTGGCTTTATTATTCACAACTGTCTTTTTTCAGTGTCTGCAAGTTCTTTTCTTAGGAAAATTGTATATGTAACTTGCAAATGTTTATTTTCATACGATGATACAATTTTTCGTATTTTTAGCGTAATGTGTTATTTTATAACCTGCAATTCCAGCTTTTCAATGAGTGGTTAACCTCCAACCACAGATAACAATTTCACCTGCTTTTTTTTGTTATGATTTTTGTCACCAATTGCTCACCTTTTCTTATAAAAAATACAGCCATCTAGGCAGCTGGTCATCTGTGGCTGGAAGATGTAACTGCAGCATCAAACATCCTGGTTCACTCCATCACAAAATAAAACTATGTAAACTTAAATTTCTCTCATACATCATCATACACACATACCTTTCCTGAATTGCATATTATGATTTTATGGTAAAACAGAAGTATAGAGAAGAAACGCACCGTGTTAGTTACAGCAATAGGCTAGACAACAAAAGAATCTTATAAACATTGGCCTTTGTCCAATCATACTTCTTACATACACAATGCACATCTGTTTTTTTTTTCTGATTAAATCAGCAGCTAAAATAATTATTAATTAAAGGACACATGAATTTCATTCCAATAAAATACATGTCCATGAAAAAGAAAAAAAAAACATGAACCAACACTCTAAGTACAATGCTCTCTCGGGGAAAAAACAAACAGTTTTGCTTCAAAGTAAAGATTCACTATAAATGAAATTAACAACTTAAAATTAAAATTTACAGTTAACTTTTTAACAATTTCAAACCATAGTACTTATTCAATTTGTATTTTCCTCCAACAGGAGGAATATACATGGACAAATAAAGTTATTCCTTTTGTCATCATTGATGCCAGTAGGAATTAAACAGTTCTCATTCTCATTGAATGCCCACCCCTTATACTTTCCCACCCTGTACCCAAATCCTACCCAATTTGGAATGTACGTAACTGTAGCAACTCTGCCCAAACTACGGTACCACTCAAAGGCATCATTGCACGGTAAACAAGTAGTAAATGAAGACAGTGAAACTCTTCTAGCAGGATGTGTTACTCAACTGTTTACTTGGTCGTCGCGTTGGTTGTATTGCAGTCTTCTTCAGGGTCTTTCTCCATCTGGTACTCTGCGACATACAGACTCTTATCAACCTCATGTGGAATAGGCTTGATCTCTGTTCCAAGCTCTTTCTCAATTTGGTACAGATTGTAACGGTCATCATATGTGATGAGGTTGATGGCTAGACCCAGGTGACCAAATCGACCAGAGCGGCCAATACGATGCAAGTAAGTTTCGGACATCTTGGGGAAGTCAAAATTGATAACTACATTCACAGACTGGATGTCTATACCACGTGTAAACAAGTCTGTAACAAAGTTCAAAATTGAAAAAAAAACTTAGAAATTATTCGAGTTAGGCAAAGTCGAAATAGGACAAGTTTAACTGTATTAAATATTTTATTTTATAATAACTCAATATGAGGAGAAAATACTGAAGTGAATAAACATCTTTTATCTTTTCTTTTATCCTATGGGTAAGAGAATAAGTCACTTAGGGTTCATTAAATAAAAAAAAAGTCATTTTAGGAGTACAAAACACTTTTTTTGCCAACTATCCCCCTCCAAAAGTATAATAAAATGGGAATGTAGATCATTTTTTGTTTTTTATTTTTTATTTATTTATTTTTTTTTTATTCATAAAAGGGTACAAACTTTGTTGAAAATGTTCTATAAAGAACAAAACATAGAATCAATTATGGCCTTGCGTCTGTCATTTTTCGTAGTCACCATACTCATAATCTATAATGTTATTGCTCAAATAATAAAAAGAAATAGATGTGTGGCTTAGTTATTAAGATGGTTGCATTTCAATGTAGGCCAAGTTAAAATCCTGTGACATCTCTCCAGATTTTAAAAACTTTTTTGTACTCTTTGTTTTTGCTCTTGTAATTGATCTATTTCTTTTTGTCTTTCTTGATTATGTGTTTTGCCATGTTTGTGTATCCAAGGGAATCAAATTTCAATTTTTCATGTGGTATTATTGACAATTAAATTACATTGAACATAACAAGATAATGTTTTCACAATAAAAAAACATCTCCCCACTTGACAAAAATATTTCTTTTATGTGTTGCCAAGTTAGAGTATGAATGACAGTTTAATGTATGCCACCTTTGACACTGGACTTCAAATGGGACAACAGAAGTGCAGAAACACTGGTAGCAAATCAAAGACATTTGGAACAAGTTCGGATTGTTACCATTACTCATGTACATATTTAGAAGTGAACAAACTTTTCTATTCATAAACCATATCAATAGTTTTTTGTATCTATTTTGTTTACTTACCGGTACAAACCAGATTTCTGCAGGCTCCTTTACGGAAATCATGAAAGACTCTATTTCTGTCCTCTTGTCGCATTTTAGCATGTATGTAGAAACATGAGTATCCCAACTCTGTAATCTTTTTGGCAAGAAGCTCCACACGCTTGGTGGAGTTGCAGAATATTATGGACTGGTTAATTTGTAACTGAAATATATGGAAATATGTAATAAATAATGTGCTTCATTAATATTTTACATGCTATTTCAAATGACTTGCACATGAAACACTAAACAATGGTTTTTAAGATACATGTGGGTCAGTGGTATGACATTGGGATTCCATATCAGAGTGCAAGTATGACCACTTGTTTAGTCCCTGGGAAAAGCACTTTATGTGCATTGTTTATTTGCACACAAGTTCAGTGGGTACCTGATAGTGAAGTAGACCATGAACCTGCAAATCACTGCAATACTTGTGGAATAATCACACGGGAATACAGTAAATTGTACACTGTGAATTATTTTGGAGTGACAAAACCTTACTAAGCTCTCAGAAATTTCTTGAAAGGGTAACTGGTAGATTTGAATTCTGATTAGTAGAATTAAAGTTATGGGAAAACTCAGTGCAGAGTATACAGAGTACAGTAAAACCTAGAATTTTAGCACCATAGGCTTACTCTCAAGGAGAAGCAGCATACAGTATTTGGATTTGAAGCACATTCTTTAGTTGCAAAACTAGCCTTAAAATGAAGCCCATCTCAAAATAAAGCCCATGGGCATCTTTTTAAGATAACATAAAACATCTTTTCAAGATAGTACAGTACATACACTGTACATAATTAAAAAAAACCCAAAATGAATTAAAAAATAGCTTGGTTTACACAGTAGTTTAGGTGATTTAATGCCAGTTAATACCTCCATGATACAGATTGATGTTAGTGGCCTTATTTATTGTTTTAAGGTACAAATTCCCAAAATTTACAGCATTCATTTTCAAAAGAAGCCCCCGCCCTTACTTTGTAAAAGTAGCCATAATAAGAAGCCCATCTCAAAAAGAGACCCATCCAAAGTTTGCAAAAAATAGAGTACAAAACCAGCAATTCAAGGTTTTATAGTATATGATCCAATAATCGCGGAAAGGAGAAAAACAAATTTTGTGTTGGCCACGTTTTGAGAAAATTCCCAAAAATGGGTAGGCCGGTAGGAAAACATTTTTTTTTTTTTTTACAACCAAATATGTGTTTATGCCTAAAAAGTAAAAAATTCACAAATAATACAACAATTTTGGATTCGCATCACGTACATCATAATGTACCATCCAGCAAAATAGGCTAGCCTTGGCCACGTAAAAAAAATCTAAAATGGCGACCCTTAATTTTGTAAAATTTGGGTCAGTTGGGCGTGGCCAACACCATAATTTTTTTCCCCCTTGGCCTAATATGAACACATGCTCTAAAAGTGCTTCCATTTACAACACCTCTAAATAGCTCAAAATTCGTATTTATTTGTTAAAAATATATTCTTAAAGTAACAATCATTCCTTAAGAATTGAGGAAACAAATCTGAGGTCAAGGGCAACTTTTTAATGAAATAGAAATGTAAGCATGTTAGATTGTGGATAACTTTGGTATCAAGTTGTCCAAATACTATACATGATAAATCAATGTATGCCACCTTTGACACTGAACTACAGATAGAAAAACTGTAAGTGCAGAAACACTGGTGGCAAATTCAATAGCTTTAACAGCTTACTTTAACCATGTGTGAGTGAATGTTTAGAATTATAATTTAAGGCCTGCCATCCGAAAACCAGCGTACTGTTGCTAAATGTTAAATCGAGTAATAAACATAAGAATATATACATAAGTATTGTATACTTTAGTACAGAGAAAGTGCAATATTTTCCTCATAACTTTGCCAATTGTATTACAATTCTAGTAAATGGTCATTTTATAGCTTATATGCGAGATGAATATATGAAAAAAACTGATGAATAATATTGTTTTCTCACTTACTCTTGAAAACAGGGTGTTCAAGCAGTGGACTTTTTGGCGCTCTTCCACAAATGCGTAATACTGTGTAATGCCCTTCAACGTCAGTTCTTCCATTAGGTTGATCTCATAAGGTTTCGTCAAATAATTCTCCTGTTAGGAAAAAAAAAATATTTTGTTCTAAATTGTCATAATTATAATATTTATTTGGCATTAACAATACATTGTATACATTTTCCAGGAAAGAAAATAGGCAATTAGCATGAACAAAAAAAAAATTGCCCTCTCTCTTTCCTTGAGCAAAGAAATGGCCTTTTACAATTGGCATTGGTTGCAAAAAAAAAAGTATGTTAAATGTTCAAAAGCAAATACTGTAATTATGCAAATAAACGGCCAGGGGCATTTATTATTGAGCAGGGTTTTCTTGAGGGGCGTTTATTCAAGGGATGCATTTATTTGTTTTGGTGTAAATGGATACATATCCAATATACTCAAATGCCTCTTACTTTCACTGTAAATGTGAACTACAACACATAATTATGGTCAAAATAAGTTATTACCAGATCATGAAGACTTGGCGATCCCAACCAGGTTAGAAAAAGTGTAATTGTACTGGAGTAAAACATTAATACAGTTAAGATTGATGTTGCTTCCATTAGTTTTGATTAGTCATTTACTGGGGTGATGAAAAAAATAAATAAATGCCTGGGGTGCTTATTCAAGGGAGACGTTCATTCTAAATGAGGCTCCGGAGGGGAATTTATTTGAGGGGGTGGTGTATATTCGAAGCGGGGCGTTCATTCGAATACATACGGTACTTTATTGTGATTAATTATATAACTCACCATAAAGTGCTTGACTGTCAGTGGAAAAGTTGCTGAATACAACATGACTTGTCTGTCCTTGGGAAGGAAGCTGATAATGTCATCGAGCATATTGTGGAAGTCTTGAGAAAGAAGTTTGTCTGCCTATTATCAATTAATAAAACACCATCAATTAACACTGGCTGTACAATGTCATAACAAATTGGAGCATTTCAATGATTGATTAAACATAATCTAGTGTATATGTTACCTCATCTAACACCAGAACACCGCACTTGTCCATCTTAGCAATGTTCTTGCGCATTAAATCTAAAATACGTCCTGGCGTTGCTATCACCATTTGAACTATTGGAAGAAAAAGTATTGGTTGTTAAAAACATCATTTGTATTACCAGTACATTTCCCTCGATTACGGTACATAATCATTAAAATGTCAACATGAAAAGCAAGAAATTCTTTAGAAATTTAAGACCATTATTCACATTTTACAATCATAAGGTGTTCATCAGTTATAGTGTGGGGTGTCGTAGAGACACAAAAATTATTCTATTATAATCTCCTCACTGCTTTGCTGCCCTCTATAACAACTTTTGTAAATGACCTTTCTAATGAAAGGATTACAGTAACTTTCAGAATTTTTGCCATGTTTTGCAAACACAAATATTTGGACAATGCTTTACCAGGTTCTTCTAGTCTCATGATATCGTGTCGAAGGTTTGTTCCGCCAGTAGTAACCATTACTTTATGTCCCATGTGTTTTGAAAGCATTTTACAAATTTGACTGGTCTGAAGTGCCAGTTCTCGTGTAGGCACCAATACCATAGCTTGAATCTCATTCTTTGATGCATCTGCCATCTCAATTATTGGGATACAGTATGCGCCTGTTTTTCCTGTGCCATTCTTTGCTCTGGCAATTATGTCGCGTCCTGACAAGGCAACAGGTATGCTAGCTTCTTGGATAGGCGATGGTTTTTCCCAACCCATCTCAAATATGCCCATCAATAAATCGCGTTTCAAACAGTAGTCTTCAAATTCATTGCCTTTTGTTTTTGTCACATCCTGTTGGAAGAACACATTTAAAAGAAATCTTTATACATACAGTAATATGGTTGAAAATTTATATTTCACAGTATTAAGTAAAGCTCTACCCATACTATCAAGTTCAATGCACCAAACACTGTGGTTTGCCTATTAACGGAGTGTGATATGACATCTTCATACAAATTATTGCCAAATTTACACTATAAATAAACATTTAAATGTCTTACCGATGTCTTAAATCGTGTGTCTTTAGGTGGAAGTACTAACTTCTTTTTCCAATCTCCTTCCCTGAAAATGATAAAATACAATGTTATCATTTATTGTTTATTATTGCAATTGAATTACATTTTGTTCTCATATTATATACATTTAATGAAGATCAAATCTTTTTATAATTATTGTGAAGGCAATTAGAGCAATCTTCAAAAAGTTGAGCATTGTCAACAGTTCTTTTCTACCAACAATATATTTTCCTTTTTTTCTTTTTTGAATTTGGAAAGAAAAAAAAAACTTATTTAAAGTTTTAAACTTACTTATTTAATTATCTAAACTAATGTCAACTCCAATGTTAACTTACGGGGTAATAACTTTTCCAAAAATTACTTACGAATTTCCCTGCTTTATGCTCTCAGCAGCCGGCATACTGTTATTGGGCTTTAACTGGGAAGGTTTCCCCTGTGCAGCCTTGGTGTGGTTGGTTTGTGGTTTTCTCTGTGCTAGGTCATCCATCTGGGTGCTTGCCATATTTACGTCACCAGATGCACACAGCTCTACACAAAACTCCCTGAGGTTTTTACTGTTTTGGAGCTTGACTTAGGTTGCTACAAAATGTTGATGTTCTTTGGCAAATGTACAAATATACAATACATATATATATATCTTATCTTATAAAACAATTTATGTACAGGCTTATAAACAAAAATGCTTCCTCATGAAGTCCATAAATATAGAATGTGAAAAGCTTCCAACAGCCTGATGTCTGTAAGTTGCACATTCAATAAGTTCAAATTGAATAATTCACTCTTGTCGCTCTTGAAAACCACCAATTTATGATGAAAATTGAATGCTGAATTACAAGTAGAATATACTTCAGATAATCGAACCAGTTAATTGTTCTGAAAAAAAAAAAGTATGAGTAAGAAGACATTTAATTTATTGAATTACAAAAAAACATGTGTGAATTCTAAATGCACACCATCAATCATTTAAACATACTGTATTGTAAATGCTTCTTAAAAACATGTTCAGGGGTGTAAATAGAGGTTTTGGCACTCGGGCTGAAATGGAAATGGCTCCCCTTTGTAACTACTTCTGGATAGGCTGAGGATACGAGGTGTACAGTACAGTAGGACGATTTCAGCTGTGAAAATATTAAAGGATAGGCCTATAGTATATTTTAACAAGCAAAGAAAATACAATACACTGTAAATTCCAAGAATTTCTGAAAGTTAAAACATCGCGTCTGATCTGATGCGCAGCTGAAACAGATGGAATTCATAGCCAAACAGTTCCTACAACACACAGCCTAGCCCAACTAGAAAGGGAACGAGTCACCTCACCCCATAGCAAACTCATCCTTTGAAACAATCTCACCCCCAACAAACTCACACCCTGACAAACTGACCCCTTATTCTACACTGTCGCCCAATAACAAACTTGCCTCCATGACTTTCTAGTTCTGTAGAACTAAAGTCAGTAACATGTGGAAGCAATTGATAATTTTTATATTGATAAAGTGTTTTTTCTTATATTGTTTCAGCAGGGAGATGTAGTAGTGTTTCAGTATAACAATAATGGTGATTAGAACTAGGGTGAGTCGCTAATTTTCGACATAGGACTAAAAACAACATAATTTTTGGACAATAGCATTACAGGAATCTAATTTTAACAGAATGCATATGTGGCAAAGACAAGCCAAACCAGTCACTCGTCGCAAATCGTGTTTCAGAGAAAATGGCCAAATCATGCTGGAAAGTCAAATTTTTGAAAATCTATTTTATTGCACTAAACTAACCTTTATATACCTACACATCGTACTATGCTGTTATTGTCCCAATGTGCAATGTTAAAACAACATTTTTAAGGATTTGATGATAGTTTCTGCATGAGAAATGCCTGAAATCATAAACTTTGAATGCTGATTTCTCATATATAATACTTTTAACAGCTGTGTGTTTAAATGCTTGTAACTTCATAAGGAAATGTCCGATTTGAATGATTTTTTTTTATCATTTTATAGCTATTAATTTACTCTCTAACACTGTATTAATAACTCAAAATTGATTTTTGCGACGAGTGACTGGTTTGGCTTATCTTTGCCACATATATATGTAACTCATACCTTCCAACTACAAATTCATAAAATTAAATTGCATCCTGCCTGTAAAATGTAATCATCCTTTTGCCAATTTTCCGCTAGTTTTCGACACCCCCTCGGAGGCCTTAGCCAATTTTCAACTGTTAGTTTTCGACAGTCGGTGCTATTTTCGCAATTTTCATCTCTTGGAAATACAAATTTATTCATCTAACAATAATAACAGGAATGTTAAATAATAGTTAATTTGAAACTATTTCACTGTAAACTATCCTTTTACTATAATGAAAGTATACAAAATTAGACCAATTTGTGATCGCATGTCCTACAAAAAGTAGCGAAAAATGGCTACTTCGCCATCTTGGTTTTAGGACGCCATCTATAATTTCATAGTAATTAACGATAGGATGTCGAATAACCCTCAACCTTTGCTCTGTGACCTAACCTCTCTTTTTCTTATTTGCTACTGTAAGCCACGTGACAGCGGCCATGTTTCAATCTCAACGTTTTTAGAATTAAATTTTCTATCGAATAAATGTTGGGATGGATTTTTCCATTCTAAGGTAATTAATTTTACGCCGTGGCTACAGATACGGTACCGTATCGGAACTTCCGATTGCTAAAGGTACGGTAAATGATATTACGTCATGATTAGCCAATAGAAATGACATATCACAATGTTTGGGTTAAAAGTCTACCATAGAGAATGGTCTACTTAGGCCTAGGGCACAGGGAGAATGCCTGCCTAGGGGCCGATGCTTATTATAGGCGTACTACTAGGCTAGGCGCGCCTAGTACTGTAGTGCTACTACTAGGGGCCTAGCCTAAGCCTATAGAATAGTAGGCACTAGTTATTATTGCTGATTGAAATAGCCAACCAGGCAACATGGCGATTGTAATTATCAGTGAGAGTAAACATAATTTGTAGTAGTAGTATAATAGAATAGGCCTACAGGGAATTAGTATGCACAGTAGTAGCTGGGGCCCGGTAGCTAGTAAGGCCTAGGCCTGGCTTCTACTACATTAAAATAGTTTACTCAGTCGCTAACGGTCGAAAATTAGCGAATTAACCTAGCCTAGGCCAGCCTAGTAGTACAGGACAGTAGAGCAGATGATTGATTGTAAATAAGAAGGGGCAAGTTTGCTAGGTGGCGAGTTGACTGCAAATCCCTAGCTAGAAGTAGTAGGGCTTCCTCGTAGGCCGCAAAAATTATATACCATATGATAATCATATCTAGTTAGCCTCTCATCTAGTATAGGCCTAGTAGACTAGGCTACAGGAGGCCTACCTCAGGGGGTACCTAGCCTACTGTGTAGGCCTAGCTCGCTAGGCCTAGTCTAGGCCCTAGACTTATTTAATATATATTACAAGCTAGCTAGTCTAGCCTAGGCCCCAGACCATATCAAATACACAGGTCTAATATATTGAATAATTTACCTCAACAGTCAATATGTTATTCCTAGTTCTAATATGTCAGTGTAAGAAAAGAATTTTACAGCGAGAACATTTCGAAATCTACCGATTTTTTTCCTAAGTGGCATTCACACTGCGTAATAGTAATACACAGCTCAGACAAAAGCCATACACTGTACATTACAGTATTCTAGACAAGAATAGTGAACTAATAAACTGCAATAAAGTACAAAGAATATCAAGACTTAATTGATTATTCATAAGTATATATTCTTAACATATAAAATAATCATTATTTGCACTTACGAAGATTGAAAACGATACCGATCTCTAAAATTTCTCTTGCAAAATACACTTCTATTCAGTATGAAATTCAAAATGGCTGGCGTGTAGGCATTCCGATTATATATCATTGTTATAAAATAATTTGTATAATATATAATTACAATGTTTTGTATAAATGTGTATAAAAATAATTTTGTACCTATTTATATATAATTAGTAATAATGTATTGTAAAAATATTTTTAGTAAAGTTATTAATATGGTCACAAGAAAATAATTTCTGCATCTACAACTTGCAGAAATCCTTTTTCATCAAGAATAATAATGGTGGACGCAGAAACACGAAAAACTCTGAGTAATATTCCTTTGCTGAAAACTCGAGCTGGGCCTCGTGATAGTGAATTATGGCCAACTCGTCTAAAAGAAGAATATCAGTCTCTTATAAAGGTTATTTTAATTTGTTTTTCTTTAATATAATGATTACGATGTTTTTGTTTTGTAAGTCAGTCAGAGTAGCAGCTGGTGAAAATGACAATGCCGCATCACACTGATTCTTCTGTGATGAAGAAGTCCAAATACACAGCAATACTCGTTCTAGTTTAGCTTTCTACTTGCAAACGTAGATACCTAGCTAAATTGATATATCTAATAAAATATAGCTGTAGACCAAGTGTTGGACTCTGTTTGTTAATAAGGATTACCAACCTGTCCTGGGGACAGCTGTAGAAGTATGATACTTAGCCTACCTTTTTAACGTTATGGCCTACTTGAGTGATTTATAAGGAAGCAATGAGCTGGGCCTATATATAATAGGCCCCGATTTTTACCTTTACTTAGGCCCCCTAAGTGATTTAAGGAAGCAATGAGCTATATAGCTCGTAATAAGTGCCTCCTCTTCTTTTGTTTGTGTGAATGTTCTGGTAACGAATGTGCGGTACCCTCCTGGGCCTAGCATGGCACGTTGTTCAGTTTTTTTATTTCTGAAAGCTTAGATAGGGAAAGGAACTAAATGTTATTAAAATTTGTTTTTCAGTATGTACAGAACAACAAGGAGGCTGACAATGACTGGTTTAGGTTGGAATCAAACAAAGATGGTACACGGTGGTTTGGAAAGTGCTGGTACATACACGAACTACTGAAATACGAATTTGATGTAGAGTTTGATGTAAGAACCAAAAATATGAAAATTCAGTACAATTAGACCACTTCTCAGTATTTATGTTAAGCAGCTGGGTTGTTGTGTGAATGGGAAAGTAGTTGTTGCTAACATTATTTGCCTAAAGATGTTCTGATTGGACATCTTAATTGGACCTTGATTGGCCATGATTTGGACGTGATTCAACATACTGATTTGACGTTCTGAGTGGATGTGATTTATCTTAAGATCAAGATGCTTAATACCAGTTTAGGCCTGCACAATATATCGGCATTTGGCTCCTAAACAGCATTTTGCAAACTTCAAGATAATGGTTATGGAGAAGAGAGGTGATATTTTCTGGGGAAACACTAGAAAGGCCACATTGGCCGTGACAGTAGCATTCCCCGCCCCCCACTTTTTATCATTTTTATTTTTATACGATGGATAAGATTGTTTATACGATTGTTGTAAGCGTGTCTTTTCTTTAGGTCCATAATGTGTAATGTATTAAAAAGATACTAAGTGATAGGACATAGGGACTATGATTAATGTGGTGCTGTATTAACAATTGTGTTTTTGTCAATAATTGATATTGTCATTTTTTATGTTAACATTGTTTACAGATGCCAGTGACCTATCCAAGCACATCACCTGAAATTGCACTTCCAGAGCTCGATGGGAAGACAGCTAAGATGTATCGTGGTGGCAAGATCTGTCTGACAGACCACTTCAAACCACTTTGGGCTAAGAACGTTCCTAAGTTTGGTATTGCACACGCTATGGCACTTGGGGTAAGTAAGTTTCTGTAGATCTGATTTAGAGATAAACTATAAACTGTTTTCACTGTGGTTTCTAAGGTATAAATTAAGTAGTGCACCCTCAATTCCATTCCGCCGCACTGTTGAGTACACAAACGCACTGTCACACGGAAGTAAACCATGTTGAGCGATAACAGAAAAAATCTGTAAAAATATGTCACAGAATACAGCCATTAGAAATGAATTTTTAGAGGTTTCGACGAAAAAAATTATGAATATTTATTAGATGACGTACCGGCACCTGTTTATCACGCAAAATCGACTGGAGCTTGAAAAGATGTGGGAGAAAATGTAATCCAGAGTTTTCCCCCCAAAACTCTGTTTTTGGGCATTTTTAGGTTAAAAAGGTAGGCAGCCCATTTATTATAAAATTTTGCTGTTAAATGTAATTCCCCAAATATTTTGATACTAGTGTGATCCTTAATCATCATAAAAACCATCAATGTTGTAATTATCAAAGTTTCCACGCTGATTTTTTAATGATGCAACGTTGGAGCCTAAATTCTGTATCTTCAACAGGGCATGTGTTTCGCTAGCCTACGTATGCACCATAGAACGTACAGGGTATAGGCCCTATAAGTTTAATTGGTACCTGGAATTACATACGATCTTGCTTTATTCATTTTTTAATAACAAGATTATTATTATTATTATTATTATTATTATTATTATTATTATTATTATTATTATCATTATTTTTATTATTATTATTAATTAATTATTATCATATATTATTTATTATATATAGGCCTATATTATATTTTATTATATAAATTATTTATTATTATTATTATTATTATTTTTATTATTACTATTATTATTATTAAGATTGTTAACAGGAGTATCCTGAGTAAAGAAGTAGAAGTAATTAGTGCCAAGGATATATAGGCCTAGATAGGCATGGCAACCTTTGTTCAATCAAACCAATTATTTTAACTATAACGTTATTTGTTTCTTTCATATGAAAGATGAAGGTACTGAGTTAAGACTCTGTTGGAGGTTAACACTAGGTTTCTTTACAGCACTATTGCTTATGATACTGATATGTAGTGGACTAAGCAATGTATTGAAGTAAGTAACCAATCATAATACTGTATAGTTGATGAAAATAGTGTGGATAGTCATTATGATAACAATATATAATGCTAGTGATATTATGTTGTAATGCTGATAATTATAATGTTAATAACATTGATACTGATATTGTGATATCTATTATAATAATAATAGCAATAATATTTTATTTATACAGTACATGCACCTATACACTATTATTTTTTTTTAAAGAACTAGTCAAATTTTGCTCAGGCTTAATGTTCATATTTTTTGACTGATTTCTTATTTTGTTCTTATTTTTACACACTTTTCAAACATAGAAAATTATTATTTTAAATCCACCATGCCCGGCAAAATTTCACTGAAAAAAGATTTTTTTTAGAAAAAATGCATATACATTACTCTGTTTATTATAAACAATAGAAAAATATTGGCATAAATTTTAGTTTCAAGCGAAAGAATAAAAAAAAAGATAAATACACACTATTTCTCATAGGAGATTACCATTTTCTTGACGAATTCTTCGTTACTAGGCAAATTCAGAAGTTGTAGATCACATCCACTGGAATGCGCTCGCTTTTATGCATACTTTATACAGTCAAGAAAGTGCGCCCTCTCTAATGAAATTGGTTTTTGTACTTAGCATCTCGCATACTGCGATTGATCAAGTAGGCCTGAGACATGTTTGTTTAATTTTCAAAATCTCAGTCAGAAACATTTTTTAAACAGATTTTAAATAATTCCTATGAAATATTATATTTCACAAGTGTCAATACTAGCAACGAAAAATATCATGTCGGCCGTTTTTATGTGTGATAACAGAACCTAAATCGAGATACGACTAGGCTTAGCCTAGCAGTGTTGGATAGGCTAATGTTTTCGGTGCCTACTATGTTTCTTCGCAGACCTATCACAAAATCAAACATGAAAAATCCATCCGCATTTATTTTTTGTGTGGAACACAAAAAAAATCAAATTTTAGTCTTATCTTACAATTTTTTTCATGTTTGGGATTTTCTAAATTCAGTTGAATTAGCAATTTTGTATTACATTAATAAATCTTTATAACATATATAAAAATCAGATTTTTCTTAACAACTGAAATCTTGCCGGGAATGGGGCTTTATGTAGCAGGCCGCCTACATTTCTGTACTGTATTACAGGCTACTCTATTACAGTGAAATGCAAATAAGATACAGATAGGATTTGTTGGTTTTATATTTTGCCTTAGCATCAATTTGTTTTTATTTTTAGGCATATTCAGCCACAGTGTTTTATAAAATGTGTTCTTGTAAAATAAAAAAGTGTATTTTGAAAAGAACTCACAGAGGGAAATTAAATTAAATAAACTATTAAAATCCAATAATCCATAAATTTTGTCAATAATTTTTAGTAAAAGTATTTGATAGCTCTTTCCCAGACACGCAACATTTAATATAGTAATGTCAACATTATTGTTATTGGTGGTTAAACTTTATTATGATTTTCTTTTTCCAAATTCATTAATAGTCATGTACAAATTGTATTCCAGCATTCTGTAAAGTGCTATGAGACTAATTTATTGTTTATTGGTGCTATATAAATATAAATTATTATTATTTTATTATTATTATTGTTATTGTTATTATTATCATTATCATTATTATTATTATTATTATCATCATCATTAAGCTCATTATCATCATCATCATCATTACAGTGTGTATTCCAGCATTCTGTAAAGTGCTATGAGACTAATTTATTGTTTATTGGTGCTATATAAATATAAATTATTATTATTTTATTATTATTATTATTATTATTATTATTATTATTATTATTATCATTATCATTATCATTATTATTATTATCATCATCATTAAGCTCATTATCATCATCATCATTACAGTGTGTACACATTAAATATTCAATCTCTGTGAAGAGTTTTGTTGTGTGGATAGATAAATACCACTGTATTTTCAGAAATAAAATTTAGCTTACAAAATCATTTTGTTCTTTCAGGGTTACCTCACTGTACATATCCGCATCACTTATGAAAAAGGATAAGCAGTGGAAGGTTTAATCATGCAACTGTTCTACTTCCCACTTTGATTGTGGAAGGCACTATATAAATACAAGACCATTACCATTATGATTTCAGCTGCTTCTATTATTCAATGGAGTAGCACACATTTTTAATTTAGATTTTTCTGGTCTTGGCCCATTTATTTTTTCAAATAAAATTTCAAGATATTTTGATTTGTTGAGTCATGGAAATAGTTAATGGATAGTTTAATGGATTGTCATGCATGCAAGAATTTCTATAGAATTGTTCTCTACTTTAGATAACTTGACAGTAATTTTTCCTTTTCATCGCTTACTATATAATGGTAACTAAAACTTAAATTTTAAAAAATCTACATATACTTTTATTCTTCATTTTAAAGCATTTTACCATTGTCTCATCATTGCTTTGACAAAATTCCATACATGTTTAGGAAATGACAAAATATCATGGTATTACCTTTATATTGGGAGTCTAATTAAACTTTGGGTCTAATAATTATTATTAATGTAAGGGATTAGTAGTTTTAGCACTTCCATTTTTATATCAGTCATGTATTCTGATTTTGAAGTTATCATTTCCAAATGGCATTTTAAAAATGTTTTAAATACTGTATCTTAAAATATCGGTGACTTTCATTTTTAATACAGCATTGATAATAAAGTACCATAGATAATAAAGCACCATTGTGAACGAATGATACCTATACATTGCATTTTTCTTTGGTTTGAACTAGGCTTGCGCCTGGGACTCCGATAAAATTATTGTTTTTTCAAAACTAAAACATGTATATGCAAAATTATAATAACTTTCGAAATACACAGGTTAAAGTCAAGTATACTTAAAGTTGAAAATGGCTTTAAAAAAATCAGAGATGCTAAAAAAGAAAAAAAATATACTACCATAGTAATAATAAATATAGGCCTACAGTACATGGCCTAGCTAACTTACCAACGCGGCACACGCTCTCCCGCAATAGTATATTTCTACGCAGTACACGCTTGGAGAACTTGCCGAATATAGGCCTATATTTAATCTATTTTTAAAGTAAAACCAGCCGGGAAGCCTTGATAAAATCAAGTTAGAATTAACAAAGCACAATTGAGTATTCTTATTCTGTTTCGTACATATCCGTAATATTTGCCTTATTAACACAAATATCAACAACGTATGGTGCTTTTGACTTGTTTACGTGTACTTTCGAAAAGTACACGTTAATAAACGTTTTTTCGCCTAGGAAAAAACAATTAAAAGTCATTTTTAAAATTTTTTGTTGGTTATCACAGTGCATCATTTTATTTATATACATATTCTAATGATTTTAAATAACATTCGGATTGCCAGCCTAATGTATATTTTAAGTAAACACTGTCGCCATACAACGTGCTTATATAAGCCGGCAGCCCTAAAAAAACAAATTCGATCTGCTAACAATAAGTTTAAGTGAAAATTGAGGGCGCGCTCATTCTTAACAATGTAATGCATTAGCAGAAACCACAGTGTTTTCAGACGTGTTTCTGCTGAATAACGCCAAAAACACGTTTTTTTTTAAAGGTTAAACTCCTTCGGAACGCATTTCTAGTGAAAAAGTGCAACTAATAAAATCATGGTAACGCGCGCGAGCATTGGCAGGTGGGCGGAGCTTATAATGACGATCACCACCCTTACTTCCTGCAAGCTGCGCATGCTACGAAAGAAATAAACAACACACCGCGAAAGTATGAACAAATTATGGTAAAGCATGAAGCATGTCATCCTGTCGGCTTAATTTTGTTTTTCGCACCGAATTTCCCGCAGACGAGTGATCAAACCAACAAGAGGTCAATTTGGTTCACTGACGGGTCATGACTAACACAGCATTGCGTTGCAGCTGAAAAGTGTACGAATGCGTGTTAAAACACATGTTTTTAGAACTCATTCCTAACCGTGTTTTTCTTTTTTGGCCCGTTTCTGTTGGGAAGAAAACATGTGTTTTTAAATAACCGTTTAAAAACACATGTTTTTTTGCTCAGCAGGAACAGGCCCATAATTCATTTTTTGAAGTTTTTGTGAATAAATTGAAATTTGAATTTGCTCTGTGGAGAAAATCTGGAAGACCCTTATAGATTTATTGAATACAGTAAATTGGTAATTGAAAGTGATGAAATGATATGTCAATTTATAAATGAAACACAATTCAAAACTCAATTCAATTCAGTTTGTTTCATAATTTACAGATGTTTTATTAGTAGAAAATCAATAAGTTGGTTACCATTCAATTTAATTCCTTTCTTTTAAACACAATATTATAATTGTAAGTGTCGGCTTAATCCGTCTGCTTTGATTTTGTATATTCAGCTCAATTAACAGTCAATTGTTTGTTTTCTTACAGCTTGGTCCATGGCTGGCTGTAGAGATTCCTGATCTGATTGAGAAAGGCATTATATCATATAAGGAAATAATGTGTGTGTGTGTATGTATTTCGGTATCTTTGTTGAAACAGTAAAAAACAAGAGCAGTTCTTGGCAGCCATTGGGTAATTATTAGGGATTGAATTTACAAATGCAATGCTATAAATATATACTTTAAATGTTAAGGAAAGAACACTGCCACTGGGGGTTTATTAGGATGGATGCAACTGACTTTAACACTCTTTGCACATGCGTATAGAGGAATAGCACTAGTTCTCAGCATACTGCAAATTAAGGTGCTAAATATGATTCGTCCTCAGCTTAAGACCGTATCTCTGTACACAGTACATTAAAGAGATATACTCTAAAACGTCTTGTGGTAATAATATAATAAGAATAATAATAATAATAATAATAGAAAATTTTTTATAGTGCAAATTATAAAACAATGTTAAAATCAAATGTACTTATGACTGAAAGTTATGATGTTTCCTTAAAAATTAATCTTTTGATGTTACCTTTAAAAGTGGATAACGTCGAAAATCTGTTAAGATGTAATTGTAGGGAGTTCCAGAGAGTAGTAGCTGCAAAAGTGAAAGATTTGTTGCCTATAGTTTTAAAATTGGTTGAGGGAATAGGTAAAAGGGAATAGGTAAAAGGCATTGGTGAGACGATCCAAAGGAATGGAAGGTATAAATTTTGAACCTAATGCATTTGCGAGTGTTAAAAATAGTTTTACTGTCTGAGCAACTACCTACAGAGCTGTTGTCATGCTTGAGGACCTCCAGATCTAGCCACATTTTGTCAAACTAGTGACCCAGGGAGGGACTTTCACAGACCAAGGAACACCCACCTCAGCCCCACCATGTGTGGGGCTGAGGTATGAAAATTTATTGGACCACTATTTGGACCATGCTAAGCCATAAAACTCACTCTATGTGAGAAATTTTATTCCGGGTCTCGGGCCGAGACTCTAGTCGTCCCCTTGGTTCGGGACCCCCGGACACTTTGTCGGCAATTTTCTGGAGCTACTGCTGTTCTAGAAGTTAAGTTGCTTTAGTTAAGAAATTATAAACTCATGGAGTTATTACTTGGTTATTATTTCCATGGTAAGCCCTAGCTAGTAGTAGGAGGCACTCGGCATTGTTGGTGTTGTTCAGTGACAGTAACGAAGGTGTTGCATTGTGTAGTGAAATCAGTGATATAGAATGCTCACTGTATAAACCTTTATAAATACATTTTAAAGATCATTATGAAGTTTTTGTAATATATGGTAAACTGTTTACTGGAAGAATCAAAGGAATAAAAAGAGCAAATTTATACAAATGTGTGTACAAATGTATTTATATCTTTTTAATTCCATGTAGTTTGTTAAATTTCAACTATTTAAGTCAACCACTGTCTGCTCACGGTATACATGCACCTTTGCTAATTTATTTTGAAATTGGCGCATTAAGAATGTTTTTTTGATAATATACAAACTTTGAGCCTATATAATGAAAATATTGTTGGCGGGTTATTTTTTTCTTGCTCATCTCTTTAATCGTGTGTAGTATTGATTTTTTTCGCCGTAGGTGTTACTACTAAACTGCTACTAAATCTAGGTGCCTCTACCCCATTAAATCCGCCACTGCTAAAACATTTTTTATCCAACGTATTCATAATCACGAAAAATGGGCATAAAAAACCAGATCACATCCTAAAAACAAATGTATGCATCCTCGCCTCAGCACTCACTAAGACAAACACTGAGTCAGGTGCAGACTCGATGGCGATTTAATGTCATGCCCAGGGAAGGGCGTAGATCTGTTTTGAAAGGTGGAGGGGTGGGGACATTTCGTGAGTTGATACCGACCTCAGACCCACCATGGTTAGTGCTGAAATGATCAAATTTGAGGAAATAGTACTTCTGATTCAAGAAATTTTAGTAGGCCTAAAATTTATCATCATCACATCACCAGTAGGCCCTATATTTATTCAAAATGAAGTGCCAACACATTTCTCATGATCTTTCATCAGTGATTTTCGGCAACCATAGAGATCTAATTATGTGTGATGTACCATAGAAAATAAAGCTTAAAAACATTGTCTTTGAGTTGAGTATGTACTTTACATAGGCTACTTTAAAGCCGTGATTTCACCATCACCTCACCCCCACCATGGTCGGGCTATTTGAGAACATAGTACCTCGAAATGGCCGGAAATGACAGACTTTTATATAGTAAAATTCATCATCATCACGTTACCATTATATAGTCAAAATGAAGCGCCAACAAATTTCTCATGATATTTTATCAGGGATCTACTTGATATCCAGGACAACTTAGGCCAAACTATAGCTTACTAAGCTTTAACTATACTATAGTAATTATGATCAACAAATAACAAGTTTCTTTTTCGCCTTTAGCACAATTTTCTTCACGACTTTTTAATATTATTATCTGTTATCATTATCATCATCGTCATTATTATTATTATTATTATTATTATTATTATTATTATTATTATTATTATTATTATTATTATAAACAAAACTTTATAAAAGCTTGCAAAAGGATAAAAACCAAACTGAACCACACTGCACACAATATCACATTTCTGTATCTTAAAAAGACTTGGCCTGAGATTTATGGATTTCAGATTTTGATTGATCCCAGGAAAGAATTTGTATGGCTAGCAAGAACAACTTTAAAATGTTAACACGTGTACAAATGGGGGAGCCGCGGCTCCCACGGCTTCCCCTGGATACGTCCCTGTCTTGCCTTAGGTATCCAGGCCCGTACGCAGGGGGGAGTGCGACGGGAGCGTACGCACCAACCCCCACCCAAAATTACAAAAGGTCCACATTTCCCGGCGTAGAAAATTCAAGACACACTCTCATACTCCAGAAATCCATCCACCAAAAATGCTTGACCAGTTAGAGCAGTTTCCTACTAGGACTGCCTCTAATTTGTCGTACAAGCAAGGCCTTCTAACTGCTTTTTGAGTAATTTTAGAGTTTTTCCTTGCCGTTGCGTGTCAAATAACTCGCCGCGTAAAACTCATCTTCTCTCTCTATAGTTTCACTATCTTTATTCCCGTTTAAGTTTGCGAGTGCCATTTCCGGCCATCTAGAGGTACCCCCCCCCCCTTTATTTCGAATTCCTGAATCCGCCACGGCCCCTATCTGGCCCGGAAGAGTGTGAACGTATTCACTTAAAACCATCAAAGTGATTTATTGCTTTCCCTACCCTGTTCCCAATCAGATTAGTATCTCGATTTTTTATATTATAATTAATGAAATTTCCACGGTGTTTTTAATTAGATTGATTTAATTTTGTATAGATCAGGTTCCTTGATATATCAAAGTTGATATTCATCGTTAGGCCTTCAACATTTTTGATAGACTCAGAACATTTGAAAATAAGAACACTGAATAGTGTTTGCTCTCAAAACCAGTGGCGGATTGTTTTTAGCCCCCCCCCCCCAACATTTTTGGGCCACTTCCCACAGGTTCGCACCTACCCAATAGAAATACTGCGTACGGGCCTGGTATCTGCAATCGAACTGATGAATTAGCTAAATCATCTATCCAGAGTTCAGTCAGTCACAGTTGACCCAACTTCTCGCATGTGTTGCCACACGGCAACACAAACATTGACATTGTAGCCACTACTGAATATTTAAAAAAAATAAGAGGATCACATTCATTAGGTTCCAGGATTGAAAAGAAAACAATTTGGATATTTTTAATGGGGAAAATTGTAATGCTTAGCCTACTCATACAATAGTTATTCATTAAAGCTTCACAAATAAAATGAAAGTACAGTAAATAATTGTAAGCCTGCGTTCAGGCCCGTAGGCAGTTTCTTCCAAAGGGGGATTCTCTGGGTGTGGAATTCAGAGGCGAACCGGTGGGGTCAGCGAAACCCCCAAAGCAAGAGGATTTTTGTGTTCTACGGGTCTAAATAAAAGCAGTTATGTTTGGAAAAGGTGTGCAGCAAACCATTCCGTCTGAATCTTGTGGGTCTGAAGTTGGGTTGGGTCTGCAGTGCAATAGTTGGGTTGGAGGACTTATTTGGGAAATTTGAAGAGGGGGGTTCGCCAAAAAAGAGGGGGTTTGCTAGAAAAGGCGTTACCGTATACAAAATAAAAGTAAATATAAGTCTTAATAAGCAATCCAAGATGACTGGCACAACACTGAAATATACCAATAACTGTGCGACATGGCCATCCTTTAACCTTGATCTCTCAAAACGCATCAGTTAAGTTAATTGAACTATTGAGTCACACGACGACCAGATGTAGACCTACCCTTAAAAGGGACTCAAATTTCATTAGTGAGCAAATTAGACTCTCGGCACATAATTATAAGGACGGTAATTTATTTCCGATCTATATTTATAATTATTTGCATATTCTATAAAGTACTTTTTTTTTAGTACTTCAAATTTGCTCAAGTACCGGTACGGTACCAAGAAGACTCTTGCGTATGGCGATAGGCGTTAAGCATCATTTTCAATTTCATGTAATATAATCCAAACAATTCAAATATTTATAAACTTTAAATAATTTATTTTATTAGCTCAATAAACTGTTCTCTAAATCCAAATTGGTAATCCCTGCAACAATAAGTGCAGATAATTTAAACCAAATGTATATTTGTTCTCTTCCAATTCAATAAATTGATTATCTGCAGCAAATGTTTGATTTATACATTATGTTGCTCTCATTTTAATTTCTATAATTAACACAGATAGGTAATTTTAAATGAAAGTTAAATAAAAGTCAAATTTGCGTGTGACTCAATGTTCATTCTAGAATACAGCAGGCTTATATACACTGATCAACGTCTATCCTGCTCTCCAATTTGAACATTATATGTAACTCAAATACGGTCGATGTAACAAACCACTATATTTATCACAAATATTTGGTATATTAATTTCCTGGTTCTGGTTGGTAAAGCCGGCTTGGACTCCAAATGTGTAGGAGTAAAAGAGGAGGGGTAGTAGAGTCGAATGATAGAGTTGATGTGTTAGTATAAATTAAATTTAAAAACTGTCATTGTTTCCGTACAAGTATTGAAGTGGCCATCTTTCAGGAACGTTGAGCTTATTTCATATTATTAATAAGATGAGTTGCACACGGTAGGCCTACTATTGCCTATTGTGCTTATATGCATATTGGCGTGATGTATACTGTACAAAAATAGTGACATAAGGTTAATGTATTTCGCAGTTTACTATTGTAACTTTCCCAGGGGCTTTATTAATTTGCGCATGTGCGGTCTTATTGCATTGTGAGTGTCCTTCACGGTTGTGAAACTTAAAAATCCAAGATGGCTATTAAAACCGTTGGCATCGTTGGAGCTGGTGCTAGTGGATTAGTGTCAATTAAAAGCTGTTTGGAAGAAGATTTGCAGCCCATATGTTTTGAAAGGTCTTCAGGTGTTGGTGAGTCTGATCTTCTTAGGTGTGATCCAGCCTATTCTCGACCGCCATTTACAATATTAGAATTTTATAGCTCTGTTTGAAAGGGGACTTGTAGATATCACATCCTGACCAGTAGCTAGCAAAAAACTTACCATTTACAAAGTGGAATGATGCTTATTTTTGGCTGTTTTTTAGGCATGACAACAAAACAAGATTCTTAGCCACCAAGACTATTCAATTCCACTTCTCTTTTTAAAGTAGGCCTAAAACTCTGGAGGAAAAAAAATCATATTTGATACTTTGTTACTAGTCTATCCATGGTCTATCTGACTTTCATCCTAAAGGAAGGCACGAAATGGGGTTTTTGACGGAAAACTCGGTAACGGTTAATGAGATACAGATTCCTATTAACAATAGGAACCTTTGCGTTCGACTTTCCATGGTGTTACGTTACGTTTTCGAAGTTTGTAAACAGGGAAAAATGTCTTTCCAGAAATCTGTGTTCGTTATGAATTCTTTTTACCCAAGCTAAAGTGGATATGACGTCGTGCCCTATTTATTGATTTTCTATTTTGACAAATATTAAAGGACAGAAAATACACCCTACTCCTGAAACACTACAAACCTATGGACAATGGAATGTTGATGAATATTCGGTGTCGCCTGTCTGAAATGTTATGTATGCGACTCTGGGGACTAATATCTTAAATCTGAAAACCTATCCAAAACGGTAGTAGGTATAAATTACAAAATTTAATTTTTATTGATCGCTACCTGTTATGCAGTGTGGATGTAGGAGGAGTGTTGTTTTAATGCGAATTGTGAATCGGGACTAGAACAGCCTTGGTTCTCAGGGGCAGCTCTGGTGACTCCAAAATTTTCCGACGAGGGGTCTAATGTGTGGTATCCGATCATTTCGGTCGCGCTTTGTTTCGGTCGCGCATCGTTTCGGTCGCGGTTTATTTCGAACATATATATGGAGCGCCGAAGGAGTTGCGAAAACGAAAAATTTAATATGCCTAGGTCCTATATATTTTAGTTTGTGAATCGGTTTATCATAGGCCTAACAAAATATCTTTCTACTATATTCTCTTTCTTCCATTTACGGTGATATATTCATGATTGCAACATGATCTTGTAATTGAAACAATGGAATGTATTATGTGCTTCATGCTATTCTTTTTGTTGCGTTTTCAAATACTATACTTTAATAAATGGTCAATAAAATGTATCTTTGATTTTAATTGAATTG
>NW_022701645.1:576209-598961 GCF_011630105.1 Anneissia japonica | reverse complement strand
ATCGTGATAGGTGAAGCAACCTCGACCATGACAGCGTGTTTGATTTCATGCAAAATTTCCAAAATATAGAATTTCACTTTCAAGAATGAGGATTTGAAAATAAATTAGATGGTTATATTGCATACTCTTTGTTTCTTGCTTTATTCAAAATGTTTTGGTTTTGGAAGCTGATGTCAAGATTTCTTTATTGGCATTACAGAAAAACAATCACCTGTGTGACATTCTTTGGACACGCCGCGATAAGAGTAATACAAACTAAACTTACTATGAGAACGTAAGTAAAAACAAAATCTTGCATATAAAACATGTCTTCTTCTTGAAAAATCATTCGACGCTATAAAGACTCGAGTCAGCGCTGCAACAATTAGGTTGTGTATAGAGTTCTAACCAGTGGCTAGACAACTCGTAGGCTTGTGTGCATTTCAGTTTGTCAACATCGCGTAATTTAACCTAACTGTAGCTAGTTTGATACGCTTTAGACAACGCAAATTGCTTGAACATTACATTACCCATTTATAAATGCCCAAAATATGTAGATCGACGTCATACTTTAATTTGCATATCTTTAATATATGATAGCTAGCAGGGGCGGATTTAGAGGGGGAGCAGAACAGGCTTTAGCGCGCCCCCCCCCAGGGGCCCCCCCCCCCCCCCCAAAAAAAAAAAACAATTCATAGCCATTTCATTTTAACTGCTTTTTGAAGGTCCAAATTAAAATATTGTTTAATGTTTTCTTCACACAATCATATTTATGGGCTAAACATTTTACAGTAGTTGTTTTCAGTGATAAAATAAAAATGAAATACGTTTTTTAACGGATCAGCGGACAAAAAACGTACCGGTAGCTAAGAAAGCTGCTTTTGCCTTGCCTTCATGCTCAAATCTCGAAGCAAAGGCCGTTGTGTAGCGGTCTCAACGTTTGTATAATACACTGAACTTTTCGTGTCGCGCGGGTTTGTTCTTGCCTAGTCTTTCCTTGATTGCTTGCGGACAGAGGTATTTCGTGTCGAGAGAGTTGTTCCAGTTTAGTTTTTTCTTGATTGCTTGTCGTCGGATACTACTACTACATTTAAAACATATTTTAAGAGGAATTCTTTTGTCGTGAAAAGATATTTATATCTGTCATTAAAGATCCTAGTTAATCGTTTTTCATATTATTAATTTATTTACATATATTCTTGTTATAATAATGTTTATTATCAATATTGTTTAACATTTACGGAAATAAATGTTGTTTAATGAATGAATAATTATTCAAATCCACTTTACAACAACAACTAGGCATCAGTTATTTTTAATGGTGTCTACCACATATTTCTTCTTCAATTATATACAGATACTAAATAAAAGCTCCATTGTACAAGTATATTTATTCAGTTTGTTTTTAACGTAGTACTATCAGATTGTTTTGAAAGCTTAATGCAGTCACTATAACAATATTCGAATTTCACAAATTTTCGATACTAAACCAAAACACAAGTTTAATAACCCAGTCAGCCGCAGGAAGACCGAGTTCTATCTTCTTCATTCTTCTTCTGTTCTTCTGATTCTTCTTCTGGCCACATTTTAATAGTGCCAAACGGTGGGGCCGATTTAAATCAGACTTGGTCAGTGTATTCGGCGAACCTCCCATACTCAGGATGTTCACCGCTTGGTGTCAAAGTTCACACAGGGGTAACTAGGGTAAACAACCTAAAATCTTATAAAGACGACTACTGTCACAAGTCGTCATTTGTATGGAACGCCAAAAGGGCAACCTTGAACACTTCAACGATTATACAAACAGTACCAACGAATACACAGGCACTCCAATGAATGTACAAGCACTCCAATGAATATTGAAACACTCCAACGAATATAGAAACACTCAAACGAATATAGAAACACTCCAACGAATGTACAAGCACTAACGAATATAGAAACACTCCAACGAATGTACAAACACTAACGAATATAGAAACACTCCAACGAATATAGAAACACTCCAATGAATGTACAAGCACTAACGAATATAGAAACACTCCAACGAATATAGAAACACTCCAATGAATGTACAAGCACTCCAACGAATGTACAAGCACTTCAACGAATATAGAAACACTCCAATGAATGTACAAGCACTCCAACGAATGTACAAGCACTCCAACGAATATAGAAACACTCCAATGAATGTACAAGCACTCCAATGAATATGCAAACACTCCAATGAATATAGAAACACTTCATCGAATATAGAAACAATCTAATGTATATACAGTAGAAGCAATGAATGCGTAATAATAATAAGAATATGTTATTACCAGAATTATGACAGTGCAATGTTAAACAAATTACACTTTGTTTCGTTGAAATGATTAGGCCTACCAGTACAGAATGCAATGGTAAGAGATATAATTGAATTTCTTTTGTTGAACAAAATATCTATAAAGTAACACTATTGATTTTTATTTTATATTTAAATCTATTTGTATTTGTGAGACTGTGATGCCTTCCAACTTTTATAAATACATATCTTCCTGTACTCCACTATATTACCAAGGACTTGTGCTACAACTTTATAGCAGGGACATGGTTAACGTTACAGTCGGAAATTTATAATTCACAATATTCAGACCCGGTACCGTTTTACTTGGATACAGTATAGTATTCCGCAAATTTTCGAGTTTTCCTCAATCTTGCACCGGTTCTGGGTTTTCCGTTAGATGTAATACCCCAAGAATTACTTGTAACGATTTGTGTAGGTTTATTTAATATGATCAGGCACATGTACATAGGCTTACCTTAATGTATAGGACAAATTAACAATAGAATGCAACCGTTTTTTAATGGGGAAAAATAATTGTTTACATTGTGGAAGGTCGGTCACAGTATTCAATTAAGGAGCCTGCTGCATCACATTAGTTTTTGCGGAGCGATGTGCTTGTGAGGCTAAATTGATGATTAATTACCTCCTGAAGCAACGCACGACGTAACAGTTTTTCATCCTGAGTCCCTGTAAATACTTACCAATGTTAATTGTAATGTGTGTGTGTGTGGGTGGGTGTGTGTGTGTGCTTTTGAGATATGTCCGTTTTTTATGGCAATTGTAGCGGTGAATAAAATAGAAAATAGAATTACAATATGGTATGAGCTCTGACAACAATTATCAATTCACAACCGTAACATTTTTTTTATACAGTACAGTTAATAACACAAAACAAATATCAGTAATTTTAAAACAAATATGGTGATAAAAGAATTAGTTTATAAGTATTTTAATACAGTATATCAAAACTAAATAGTTCTTTAAAAATAGCTGTTCCTCAAAGCACAGGGATTCAAGAAATCAGGAAAAGAAAGTGTACAAGGTCATTCAGGTCAGAGACTGAGCTACTCTGGGCTATAAATTTTCATTAGTAGGAGGTTATTTGTCTATTATGGTTGCGTAATCCCCAATTCTGGGGGTCAAATACATCCATGCTCAAACCTCAAAACCAAACTATTTGCTTTAGGCCTAGCTAGTTAGGGCCTAGGCACGGTATTTATAAAATTTGGCAGGCATCACGATCTCACCAAAAAAAAAAAACACCAAGATATAACCTAACGTTGTCATTGTACTGGGCATTGTGTTCAATTAATTGCATATTCGTTGGAGTACTTGTACATTCATTGGAGTGTTTCTATATTCGTTAGTGCTTGTACATTCATTGGAGTGCTTGTACATTCGTTGGAGTGTTTCTACCACTAAATAGATAGGGCCCTACCACTGTACCAGTGGCAGTAAAAAAGCGTCTCATTTCAATTTCATGCATATCATTCTCACAGCGAATGCAGAGTCAACACAATGTCCAATCCCTGTCTCTTATACACATCTAGATGTGTATAAGAGACAATTCGTTGGAGTGTTTCAATATTCATTGGAGTGCTTGTACATTCATTGGAGTGCCTGTGTATTCGTTGGTACTGTTTGTATAATCGTTGAAGTGTTCAAGGTTGCCCTTTTGGCGTTCCATACATTTGCACATAGCATTGATATAATGCACAGTATGGTGTCAAAGGTCACAAAGTCAAAACACCGAAAATTAATTACTGTAGTGTCTATTTCTGCCACAAATAACATAGCAGTCTTGTCGTTGATAAAGGAGCACGTTCACCGTTTTTGTGCTTATACAGTATATAGTTAATAGGGAGGTTTTGTTTTGCGCGACGCGTGACCGTCCTTCCGGGCGTCCTACGTTCTCTGCGTACGTAGATTTGGCCAAATTGCGTCTTAGGTCATTACGTTCTACGTCCTACCGTCGTCTTGCAATCGAAAGCTCTTTAATATCGTGATGTTAAAAAATGAGGATATACTAGTAGTATAGTGATTAAAAATAATATTAAGAAATAAGTAGCAGATGCTAGCAATCCAACCAAAAGCAGCTTAAGTTACTAAGTAAATGCTGTAAGCCCCGTCTGAAGTCTAGCTTTATGTTTAATCCTTTTTTTAATTACAGTATATTCTTTAATTTTTAGGGGGATTGTGGTACACTGAATCGGAGAAGAAAAAAGATGGTTTCAATTATTCATTCAATTCTCTTACTACCAACACGAGTAAGGAGATGATGTGTTTGAGTGACTTTCCATACCCTGAGGAATATCCACTTTTTCCAACTCCGAGACAAATGGAAGAGTATTACCAGAAGTACGCTGATCACTTCGGTTTGATGAAATACGTTCGCTTGAACCAAAACGTCGTGAATATTGTGAGTATTGGATCTGGAAGGTGGAAAATTAAGTCCGAAAACGCCGACAATCCCGATGATGTCAGCGAAACCGAGGTAGACGCGCTAATAGTTTGTTCGGGTCTTCAATCGGTCCCCTACATGCCGGATATTCCGGGAGCAGAAGAGTTCACTGGAGAGCTTATACATTCACAGTACTTCAGAAGAGGCTCAGACTATGCAGGAAAAACTGTTGTAGTTCTTGGTAAGATAAAAATAACTACTGTATCCCGATAATATTGTCACTTCTTACTGTTTTGGCTCTCGTTCTTCAAAACATAAATCCATAATCCAACATTCTATATTAATGATATGTAATGGTATGTAATATAGCGATATTTTTCCAGTGCCTGGTAGATTAAGTTACAGCATTAACATATTTACTGTCTTGTCTTAGTCAATTAGTTTTATCTTCGCTAGTCTCTGTTATTATGCTCCCCAAAGTAGCGAAGCTCCATGGGTACGGGTCGCTGTTTGGGACATTCGCTATTTTGTCGACAAAATGCCATTTTGTCATGCTATTTTGTCGACAAAATATGTTCTGTTATCATAAAATCATGATTTTGAACAACAGAATTTATTTTTTACCACAAAATTCTATTTTGACGACAAAATTATATTTTTGTAATAAGACAGAATTTATCATGTCACCACAAAATGATATTTTGTTGACAAAATAACTTTTTTTGAGACAAAATTAATTTTGTCGCCACAAATGCTATTTTGTCAACAAAAGGAATTTTGTACGTAACAGAATTTATTTTGTCACCACAAAATTCTATTCTGTCGACAGAAGGACTTTTGTAGGTAACAAAATTTATTTTGTCAACAGAACGAGGTTATGCAAATGAGGAGGCTTCGCCTCCTCATTTGCTGGATAACGCGCTAACAGAACATCCTCTTTTGCTTCTGATCTGTCACGTGATCTGTATGCAGTACAGTACTCGCATTGTTATTGTTCTTACTGCTCGAGTTCATGCACTTCAAAGATGTTGTAAGCGACACCGTATAAATTTGACACACAGTCAGCCTCGTTATTCGGTATCTAATGTTTTGATTAAATACCGCATACAGATGACGTCACTACCCAAGTAACCAAGCCCAAAAGGTGGGCTGCTCCACCTCCTCAAAAGTTCTTTTGTCGACAGAATAGAATTTTGTGGTGACAAAATAAAATCTGTTACCTACAAAAGTCCTTTTGTCGGCAAAATTAATTTTGTCTCAGCTATTGTTTTTACCTGTGTTGTTCTATGTTGTCGTGGTCATTGTTGGTCACTTGTTTGTTACCACGATAAAGTTTGTTTGGTTTCAAACTTGGTAGAATGGAAGATGATAATAAGAAGACAGAGCCTATTTTATTGGGTGCGTGTGTGAATATATTAATTGCTCATTTGCATAATTAATATTTCACTAATCAGATAATTTAGGCTAGTTACCACGATAATTAGTCCAATCGGTTTCAAACTTGGCACAATGCAAGATGGCAATAAGACGACGGAGCCTATTGTTTTTGGTACGTGTGTAAATATACTAATTGCTCATTCGTGTAATTAACACCGATCATAGTTTCCATAAAAAAATCAAATTTAGTTGAAACTGCAATATTTTTTTTGTGTTGTTGTCGTTGTCGCCGTTGTATTAAAATGCTTGCTACATACAGTACTACGATAAATGAAGTTTGGTACTTCGGATTGGTTTCAAACTTCTCTTTACAATCAGAGAAAAAATGCATCGTCGAGAGGCTATTCTTTACTGCGCAGCGAAAAAGGAATATTCCTGTTATACATATATTGTATGGATTGGGAATCATTGATAACATTACAGTTGATGAAGTAGCTCTCCATTAATACTAAATATTAAATACTGTATTTAACATAGTGAACTACCAATATGTACAACATATCCGTTTTCTTTGAGGGTGTCACTATAAGCTGTCGCTTGTTTATTGCAAACAAAGTGCCTGGTCCTGATGGAATCATGGCTAGAAACCTTAAAATAAGTTTTCCCCCCTCCCTCTACCCGTTGGGGAAATTCAGGCCGCAAACAAACTCTACATACAGTTTTATAGTTATCCTTTCTGACTGCCCTTATGCTACGAATGCTATACTAATCCGTCGGGGGAAATCTTATACATTGAAATAAAATTTACTTGGCCTAATATACTTCCTACTATGTGAAAATCTCAATTTCGTTAAACGTTTAATTGTTTTACCTCAACTGAGAATAGAAAATTGTTTTTCTTTTCTTTAGGTGCTGCATTCTCTGGAGGAGATATTTCTGTTGATTGTAGTCGTTATGCAAAAATGGTATACTGCTATTTGTGTTTATATCCACATGTTTATGCTTCTCTTGTCCATGCGTTGAAACTTAAACAGTAAAATACATTTTTTGGGACCAATTCTATAGATATTATTGTTAAAAATAAAATAAAAACACAATAATGGCCAAATACCTTACTTGATGTATCCGCGGTAGATCCATTAATTTACTTCAGTTAAAGTATTCATTCCTTCATTAAATAATTGGTCATTTAGATATTCATTCTTTGATTCGTTTCATCAATTTATCCATAATCATCCATTTGTCCATCCATTGATGTATTAGTATCTTCACATAATTTCAACTGAATATTAATTATTTACAACCTACTGTTAACTTAAGTTACATTAAAATCATTACTACAATAAGCATCATTTTTGTTGCCTCCGCCAAAATAATTATTTTATCATTATCATCATTGTTACTATCATTATCATCATAATATTACAGTATTGTTATCATTAAGGTAAAACCTGGAATAGAAAGGCTGACAAGAACTGGTGTTGTGTTCACGGATGGTTCACGCGTAGACAACGTTGATGTTCTGATTATAGCGACAGGGTATAACAAGAGTTTTCCGTTCATAGAAAGTAAAAAAATCAGAGGCAAGTTTTTAACTAAATATATAAATGTATAAACATGATGTCCTCCATAATCTCTATAGGCCTACTAAGCAATCGACTACATGGTATTTAAATTTTTAATAGCCGACCACTTTATTCTTATGATTTCTTACTCCCTCAGATTCTCTCGAAGAACTTCAATTGTACAAGTACATCTTCGACCCAGATGTACCTACTCTCGCTGCTATCGGTCTCTTCAAAGGTCTTGGGCCTCAAGCCTATGCATATGAGATGCAGTCTCGTTACGTTGTGCGCATTTTCACAGGAAAATTTAAATTACCATCGAAAGATGCGATGAGAAAAGACATTAAAGAAGTGTCAGATATTAACATAAAAGATCATGGCCATGTTCATGCATATGTGAGTTGGTATCCAATTAAAGAGTATTGGCTTTCGTCAACATTAGTAAAATGATTTATTCACGATAGGAATACCTCTTTTTCAATATAAAATTGATTACTTTATTTTCAGGTGCTATGGATGCCGTACATACTTGATCTCGCACGGAGCATTGGCGCCTTCCCAAGTTTTTGGAGTTACATATTCACGAGCCCTAGAATTGCGATGAAGCTTGCTTTTGGCACGATGTATCCGTACATGTTCCGTATTCAAGGACCGCACTCTTGGGATGGTGCGATGGATGCACTGCTAGATGGTCCGCGTAAAACGGTGATGGCAACAAAAACGCGTGTTTCTATAGTGCCTTATAGAAACTTTTTGCATACCTTGGCTCCAATAGGCGTTGTAGTCGGTGTGATGTTCTTTGCTGTGATGTTAGGATTATATTGCAAGATAGCTTAGGCCTGCACAGACGTTTCATGTAATAATAGTGCGGTTGTTTGATAAATTAAGACCAATGCTATTTGATAATTGAAGACCATTTATGATATTTAAAACTTATTGTTCAACAACCGGGTTAATAAAATTGAATTTGTAGAATAATTATTATATAATCCTTAGAATTTTTATCCAGAGGGAGAATATTTAGAAATTTTGACCAATATTAATGAAATAGTTACTGTAGTCACAAATATATAGTGAAAATGACAATAAACTCTAAATAAGTAGAACATAGTATTTTCTGTAATTTTCATTGAGGATAGATGCTTGTCTGTATGACTTTTTGTCTTGAGAATTGTTTGGCTTTCTTCAATCTATAATTATTTTGTTCCAAAAAAGGATTACCTCAGTTTTTGTATAGGTGAATAGATAACGTGTTGTATTAGCAAATGACTGCAAGACTCAGTAGGCCCTAGTCAGTCTACTTACCAATAATATGGTCCGGTCTTTACCCGATACCATTAGAATACAGGCTTCCCTCCAATTAAAGGCCACTTTTGGGGCTGTGGTGTTTCCATGGTCTTACAGCTTTAGACGCTAATCTATACTAATAAAATCCAATGCCTGTCAGTCTGTCGTGTTGTACGTATAACAATAAAATCAATCAACATCAAACACAGTGCTTTCTCTATGCACAGTGTAAATACTGCAACAGTTAGTGTGTTAAATTTACAAAATCTCAAATTCGTTGATTTAACGTTTAAATGTATTCAAATGAAATCAATGTTATTGTTTCGCTTAAATTTCATAATAATTTTGTATCCATTTCTAGAGGGCGTAAACCATAATCTGCCGTTCAGATGGCCGCGAGTATTTAAATACTGTATCGCATAATTATCACGTACGCCAGTCTTATTTATTATTCTTTGGTCGAACTTGGGTGTCTAGAAAACTCAGTTCTATCTAAGTTTTCTATATCCAGAAAACTAAGACCTTAGAATAAATAGACCCGGATGTGGATCAGAGTTTTCTAGTTTTAGAAAACTCATATCTGAGTTTTCTAGATCTAGACCATTAATTAAAACTCTTCTTTAAAAATAATGGTATTGTCTAATTGTTTAAAGATCTGTGTTTTCTAGAAAACTCAGATCTTTAAATAATTAAACCATACCATTATTTTTAGAGGGGATTTTTAACTAAAACAGTCTTTTATAAATATAAAAAGGGTTTTTTTTATGCACATTGTGGATCTGAGTTTTATAGAAAACTCAGATCTTTAAACAATTAGACCATACCATTATTTTTAGAGGAGAGTTTTAATTAATGGTCTATTAATTTTAAGGTCTTGAGTTTTCTAGATTTCTAGATATTGAAAACTCAGATCAGAGATCTGAGGTCTGAGTTATCTAGAATCTGAGTTCAGTTCAAATATTTTTGCTGCAGCTTTCTACAGTATAAAGCACCGTGAGTATAACATTAACCTGTTGTGTGTCTTCATTACTAACCGACCACACGTTGTATATTTGCAGTGGGCTATAACATTATATTACTGGCTATATGAGCCGACCTTGTATAGGCCAGTGGATTTTCCGTTCATAGCGATTCAGTGACTGAAAGCAAAAACTGTTCATAGATATCACGGTAGTTTTGAGTCTACCTCTGCAGCCGGTTTAAATGATTTAGAAAACGCAAATTGCCTTTACATATTAATAAACTGTCTAAAAAATGACATATTATGTACTCATATCAACACCCTACTTGCGGATCGTCACCAAAATTTGATCATTTCTTCATTTAATATTCATCCATTTATAACTGGGACGTAAGCAATTTAAATGACCCTCAAATTTACACCCTAGCCTGGATCGTCCGCAACACATAATAATATCTTCCTTGTACTGTAACTTGGTTAAACTTTACCGACAGTTTCATTTGGATCAGTTGACTCGTTCTTGCAATATCTGGTCTGAGACGTTTTCCACAAAATGTCACAAAAATGTAATTTCTTTATAGGCCCTGAGGAACTATCATAGAAAGTTTCATTTAGACCCATTGCAACTTTTTAGAGATATTTAGGTCTGGGACGTCAGAAATTTAAATGACCCTCACATTTACATCCTCAACTGGATCGTCCCAACACATAATAATTTCTTTTTTTTTATCTGAATAAACTTTCCCGAAAGCTTCATTTCAGATCAGTTTATCCATTTTTTAAATATCTTTCCTGTGACGTTTTCCTTTGAATGATCCTCATATCCACACCCTACTCCGGATTGTCACAAAAATTTAATCATTTCTTTATTAGACCTTGGAAAAACTATTATAGAAAATTTCATTTATACCCATTTATTTTTTTTTAAGAGATATAGGTGGGACCTCAGAAATTTAAATTAAATTTAATTTACACCCTAAACTGTATCGTTACCAGCATATAAGAATTTCTTCCTTGTAACTTGGATAAACTTTCCCGAGTGTTTCATTCAGATCAGTTGATTCGTTTTTGAAGTATCTGGGTCTGGGACGTTTTCCTTTGAATAGTCCTCATATCACACCCTACTTCGGATTGTCACAAAAATGTTAAATTTCTTTACTAGATCGGTTTTTCAAATATCTGGTGTAGACTGTTTGCCCTTAAATCACTTTAATTGGTCTTCACATGCACATCCCATCCTAGATTTACACTTAATATTAGGAGGCACATCTTTGATATATGGTTTATGCTTCTACATAAAGCATGGAAAGGTTCAAGCATGGGAAAGTGCCAGGCGGAAAAACCCAGTGCAGAAAAAAAAAAAAAAAAAAAAAAGTGGGAAAAAAAAAAGAAAAAAAAAAAAAAAAAAAATCAGAACAAAAAAAAAAAAATAATAATAATAATAGCCTGTAGTAATAATAGTAATTTTTTATAGCGCATGTTATAAAACAATGTTAAAATCAAATATGCTTACGACTAAAGGTTGTGATGTTTCCTGATAAAGTTATCCTTTTACCACTGTTTTTGATGAAATGACTTAGACTATAGTGTACTGTGTAGGGTTGTAATACCTCAGTTATAATGTAAATGTTATTGTATGCTTAATTTTTTTTATATTAGAATTATCATTTTTAGTAGGCCTACATTTAAATTGATCTGGTACAGTCGTTCATATGTGCTCTGTATTTTTATTTTCTTATTTTTTTATCATTTTTATTTTTATACGATGGATAACATTGATTATATGATTGTTGTAAGCATGTCTCTTCTTTAGGCCCATAATGTGTAATGTATTAAAAAGATACTAAGTGATAGGACATAGGAACTATGATGCATGTGGTACTGTAATAACAATTGTTTTTTGTCAATAATCGATATTGTCATTTTTGTTATTTACATTGTTACAGATGCCAGTGGTGACCTATCCAAGCACATCACCTGAAATAGCACTTTCAGAGCTCGATGGGAAGACAGGTAAGATGTATCGTGGTGGCAAGATCGGTCTGACAGACCACTTCAAACCAATTTGGCTAAGAATGCTCGTAAGTTTGGTATTGCACATGCTATGTCACTTGGGGTAAGTTTCTTTAGATCTAACGTAGGACAATTTGCCCACCCATCTATCTTATGCTTAAAGATACACTGCAATGAAAACCTTGAAAACCCTGAAAATTTAATCAGTTCAATAAATTGGTGATTGAAAGTGATCAAATAATGTGTCAATTTGTAATGAAACACAATTGAAAACCCTCTTCAATTCAATTTGTTTCGCAATTTGCAGAACCACGTCAACGATCGACCAGAGTGCCACTGGTCACTACCTACTGTCTCTTATACACATCTAGATGTGTATAAGAGACAGTATATATATCTTACTATGTTATAATTTCAGCTTAACCCATCTGATTTGATTTTGTATAATCAGCTCAATTAACAGTCAATTCTTACAGCTTGTCCGTGGCTGGCTGTAGAGATTCCTGATCTGATTTAGAAAGGCAGCATATCATATGAGGAAAGGCACTTATATGAAATATATATAATAGAATAGCGCCCTCTGCCTTCTATTTAAAAACAGTGCTCTGTATGGATATCTGCTGATGAAGTCAGAAGCATCAAATTTGTTTATGCTCTGCAATTCGAAATTCAATGATTGTATACCATCTATTAATTTAAATTGCATTTACCATTTACAATTTGCACTACTGTTGCATGTTGGTTTAGAGTTTATTTTTATAACAGTAGTACAACATCCCATTGAACTTTTGGCAGCCATTGGTTGAATTATAAATTATTTACAAAGGTTAAATGCAATGCTGTAGAGTAAATATATATTTTAAATGCTAAGGGATAGAACACTCCACTGGGGATTTGTTGGAATGAAAGTAACTAACTTTTCACTATTTGCACATCGTATTGTTGAACAGCACTAGTTCTCAGCACACTGGTAATTAAAGTGCTTAATAGGATTCGTTCTCAACTTAAGACGGTATCTCCGTACACGGATGAACTCTGAAACGTCTTGTGGGATGATGAGGACGATGATGATGATGACGACGACGACGACGACGACGACGACGACGAAATCAAATATTCTTATGACTGAAAGTTGTGATGTTTCCTAAAAAAGTAACCTTTTGATATTAGTCCTGATTATTGTCAAGATTCAGGTGTGCAAAGTATGGCCTGTGGGCCGCATGCTGCCCGACAGTGATTCTTTTGCTGCCAGCGAAGATGAATTAAAAACCCTGTTTGCGGCCCGCCAAACATTTTAGACTAGAAAACACCTTGTTTTTTTTTGCGGTCCGACACCGATCGTCTCTAGAAAGTTAAAACTGAAAATAAAGTGGTATAAAAGCAGCCCGTGCATTAAAGTTTTTGGAAACCTCGGAGGTAAATCAAAAACTCACTTGGCCCTCCAACCGATTTTTATGCTCACCTGTCTTAAGATGTAATGGTAGGGAGTTCCAGATAGTAGTAGCTGTAAGTGAAAGATCAGTAGCTGATAGTTTTAAAGTTGGTTTATGGAATAGATAAACTCATTGTTGAGAGGATCGAAGGAATGGGAAGGGGTATAAATTTGAACTTTAACGTATTTGAGAGTGTTAAAAATATTTCTACTCTATGTGCAACTACATATTGAGACCATTGGATTTTACAGTACAGTTTATTTTTTAAAAATTCCTAAAACCTGAAAGTACCGAATCATTTTTGGAGGTTTCAGTGCGGCGTGTATTCGAGAGTGGCGGTTATAAAAAATATTGGCGTGGTGCTACATCCCTGTTCCCATGTTCTATCTCACGTATTCCCAGTTCAAACTCAGTAGGCCTATCATAGGTCCTACGTCATAGTAAATAAACGTTTATAAAGAAATAATTGTCTTCATTGTGTTATTTCCTTTAACACTGTATACACAAGAGAGCAGCTTAGCTCAGTCGGCTAATCTGGTGGTAGCCACTGTGTGTGCGCTGAACCGTGGAGATCTCTAGGTCCCCGGTTCAATTCCCATCGCTGCTTCTCCTTGTGTTCAGCTAGAGCTGAAATACAAGTTACAATAGCGCACCGTATTTCGGATGAGACGTTTAAGCCATTGGTCCCTTGTGCATTTATGGCCCATGTGCACGTTAAAGAACGCAGTACATTCTTAGGAAAAGAGTAGAGGATTGTTTTGAAAGTTGCTAGGCTATGTGGTTCTCGTTAAAATTAGCAATTTAATCGTAAGGGTAGATTAAATTTGAGAGATTGCAAATAAAATGGGAAAAAAAGAAAATTACATAGGCCTATCTGGCTGAGAATGCCATCGATTTACCATAACCGTAGCTAGCCCCAACTATGTAGCTGCTGAGGAAGTCTTCATCCTCATATCAGAAAGTATTTTCGCCCTCCACTTTTGAATTCTTTGCACCGCCATTATTTGATTTGTTTTGGGTGTGTATATATATCTTGACTATCTTCAATCGAACTGATAAGCCAAAACAGAGTTCAGTTTAGTATCAGTCACAGTTGACCCTACCTTCCCATATGTGTCGGCACGCAGCAACACAAACCACCTTGCTATTGTACCCACTACATGAATATTAATAAAATAAGAGGATATTCATTAGGTTCCAGGAAGAGAAGAAAAATTTGGATAGTTTCAATGGGGGAAACTGTAATGTTTACTCACATAGAGTAGACCATTAAAGCTAGCTTTGCAAATATAAAATAAAAGTACAGTAACCATAGTAGGCCTGCGTTAGTGTATACAAATAAAAACTATTTATTGATAAAAGTAAGAATTTTAAGCAAATAGCCGTAGATAAAGCGATCTAAAGATTGAATTTATTTCCAAGATGACTGGCACAACACCGAATTATATCAATAAATGTGCAATTGGCGATGAGGCTCCTGATCTCTCAAAACGCATCAGTTAATTTTCATTTTTTTTCTATTAAGAAAGTATGATTTACTGTGTCAAAACACTTAAAAATATTGATAAAGCACGCGGCTATCATTTTGCGATCATTAACGGATTCTAGCCAATCATCTATTACACGATCTGTAATTTTTAGGGCTTTGTAGCCTTTACATTTGTATGGGGTGGTCAATGACACTTTTCAGTGATTTGCAACAATACTATTCATTAATGATTAATTTATAATGGAACATAGAAATGTCGCGATATTGCGTGGTGCAAGTAGCCTAGTATCGAAATTATGAACATCAAGATATAAAATGCCAGATCCTTCAATATCGCCAGATACAAGTATTGTAAAATTTAGAGTGCGAATACAATTTGGGGGTTTCCATTCTGCTGTGTCTTCTTCTTTAATTGAGTTTGAAATTTCTGTTCCTATAATAATCGCCAAGATTTTTACAATCAAGATTTAAATGAATATTTGAATTTATGTTTTTCTCTATAAGTTTATTCGTTTAATCCCACAAACTTTTGGGATCGTGTTTATAATCTGATTTGGATTTTCGAATTTTACTCATGCATAGTGAACGATAGCCTATTAATTTTTCTAATGATGTCGTCAGGTGTGATCCATTCCATTTTGTAAAACTAATATACAAAGTAATCGTTCACATTGTTCAATGGCTAATCTGATAGATACAAAAAAACACCAATTCAATAAATATCGAATGTGCTTATTCTTTTGGTCATAAGAAGTAGAAATGCTAATGTTATTATAGTCAGTCCAGCCAATAGCTGGCTCTTCAAAGATGCCGTCTGAGAACATTTAAAAATTTAAAAAATTGTCAAAATAGTATAAAAAAATCGGAGAGACCCCTGCTCCTAAACATAAGAAAGCCTATTAGGGCCACTGAAATATATATTTTCATGTCGTAATTACGACTTATTATGCGTAAAGTACAAGTTATGCCTGACAACATTCGTTGACATACCGTCCAAAGCAGCAAGCCTGATTAGTATGGTAAATGGGTGCAGAGGGTGCGGACCTCAGGAAATTTAAGTCCACTGAAGAACATTAATAGAATTAATATGTTTAATCGAATAAATACGGTATTACTAAAATCGTTCGTAATTATCGCAAAATGTATGCATTGCATTTTATTTGCCAGCTCTACTAACCGTTGATTTTTAATAACTGTGGTATGAAATTTGTTAAAAGTTTTCAGCTCCAGTGATTGCAGAATTATCCATTATGATCAATTTTATCTGTAGGCCTACAAATGTAAAGGACAAAACTGTTGTTCAGGTCCGTGCAACATCCAAATTAATAAAAATGTAAAGGTAATATATTTACTAATTTTGGGTTTCAGAAATCATGTATAAAAGGCTCTTAAAATGCAACTTTGCCGGAGCGTCTGGCGGTTTCAAAAATCAATTATAAGGCCCTCAAAATGCTAATTTGTCGGAGCTTCCGGTGGCTTCGTCCTTTTTCATAATGCATTTTATGTTATATGATAGGCCTATACCTGTCTCTTATACACATCTAGATGTGTAAGAAGCCCTAGGCGCCCCCAGCCTAAGGTCCGCTTTGCTTACAAAAAGCACCTCCCCATCGAAAATCCTGCCTATACATAATACATTTTCAAGGTAATTATGTGTTGTAGTTCACATTTACAATGAAAGGGGCGTTTATTTGAGTAGGCCCTATAGTTAGAGGCCTATACATATATTTTACACCAAAAAAACCCGTCTCGAATAAACGGCCCATCAGAACCCCTTCTAAACAAAAATCAGGGCGTTTATTCGAATGATTACGGATAGGTTTTACAAGTAGACTTTTTGAAATTTGACTGTCAAGCGGCAAAGGCCTGGAGGGGATTTGGGGAAAAGTCCCTGGAAGCTCCGACAAAGTATCGTAGAATTTTAATGACCTTATAATGAATTTCTGAAACCCATCATTCGTGAATATTCTATTTAAATTTGAGAGTTTTTAGGGACCTGAAGAAGTACAATTTTATGTCCTTTACGTCTAAGCCTACTAGAGATAACATTGTTCAAATGGATCAATCTGCAATCACCGGAGTTGATCAATTTCTAACAAAGATAAAATAAGTCGTAATTACGACGTAACGTATGTCGATATTACGACATACGTATGTCATAATTTTGACATAATAAGTCGTAATTCCGACATAAAAATATATATATTCAGTGGTCCTATAGGCTTTCGTATAAACCAACCCACCGGTTGTAAACATCTTAGTTGAGACGTGGTCAGTCAATTTGACTGCGTCCATGGCCCCGACTGTACTCTTGAACCAGGGTCGTTCATTATCGGTTACGCCACTTATAATTATTTGCATATTCTAATTTACATAGTACTTGAAATTTACTAAACTACCAAAACGTGTCTGGTGACAGGCGAAAGCAACGAATACATTCTTTTCAATTTTATGTAATATAATCCTAAACAATTCAAATATTGAATTTATTGTATTAGCTCAATAAAAACAGTTCTCTATATTCAAATTGGTAATCCCTGCAATCCCTTTCAATCCAATAAACTGATTGTCAAGGTGTTTGTTTTATATATTATATTGCTGTCATTTTAATTTCTACAACACATATAGTTAATTTTGTATAAAATATTGAAGAAAATGTAGGTCTAACGATTTAAAGGCATTGTAAAAGTCAAATTTCAATGTTCATTCAAGAATATATATATACATATACTTACCAATTTCTATGCCTGTTCTACAACATACGTAACTCAAATATGATCGTTGTATCAAATACATATACCACTATATATGTATCACAAATATTTGGTATATAAGTATATGTTAATATAATTTTGAAAGCCGTTTCCGTACAGGTTCTTAAAAAGGTTGGAGTGGCCATTTCATCTTTTCACATTTTATCTTGTTTCATATTGTCAATAAATGCACTCGGTACCTGCATGGCGTGACAGTAACTATTACTAATTTTAACTTTCCCAGGGTCTTTATAATGTGCGCATGTGCGGTCTTATTGCATTTGCCCTTATGCGAACAAAGTGGTTGTGTTGCAGACTGGTTGGTTCACTATTGTGGTTCACTATTGTGAAACTTGAAATCCAAGATGGCTATTAAAACTGTTGGCATCGTTGGAGCTGGTGCTAGTGGATTAGTGTCAATTAAAAGCTGTTTGGAGGAAGATTTGCAGCCCATATGTTTTGAAAGGTCTTCAGGGGTTGGTGAGTCTGATCTGCTCATTTGATTTTAATGCATTCATTTATGCACACACATTTATGTTACAGGGGTTACAAACTGAACTTTCGATTTAACACCGAGAGGGCCGCACCCAAACTTTGATGTTTCCAGTGCACTTCCAAAAAAACTTCATGCACTGCTTTTGTTTCAGTGTTGGGCCGTAAAAAACGGATGATGGTATTCAAATTAAAGGGACACATTTTTAAAATTATTTAATTACTGAGAATTAATGTGTCCTTTTTCATAATGCATTTTATGTTATATGATAGGCCTATACAATGCAAACAAATTAAAAATATGATAAAATATATTTATGGCGGATGATGCTTTCCAGACATAACTTGTTTTTTTAATAAATTCTCATTGCCACATTGCAAGATACAAGATCTCTTTATTGGCAATACAGAAAAACAGGAACCTGTGTGACTCCTCGGACACGCCGCGATAAGAGTAATACAAACTAAACTTGCTATGAGAACTTCATATTGAAATTAGAAAATAAAAACAAAATCAAAATGAAAAATCACTCAACTGTGGAAGACTCGAATCAAAGCTGCTATGGTTTTGGTTAAGATTATGTGCAATTATGGATTTACAACCCGACACCTCCAGCTCGTCAACATTGCGTAATTTCACAGGTTGAGGGTGAAAATTGTTCATGCATTGCACGGTAACTTTGCGTTTACCTAACTGTAGCTAGTTTGAAACGCTTTAGACAACGCAAATTGCTTTATAATAAAGTTTAATTACCCATTTATTAATATTCAAAATATGTAGATCGACGTCATATTTTAATTTGCACATCTTTAATATATGGTCTTTGCTTGGACAACGTTTAAAGAAGATCCAATCACCACAGTATGGGACGGCCAAACACTGTGTATAAACATAGGAAAACGGGATGGAAGATGAAAAAAAAAATCAGAACAAAAATAGCTTTTTCTTTATTTATGATTTCATTCTTTACTAAAAACTTGTAAAATTTCAAGAAAGTATGTAACAAAAAGCCCAGGTCATTGTATGAGAAAACAAAAAAAAGTTTCCCAGGAAGCATTGTATCGTGCATTCCATAGTAACTAGACTGGTAACTTTTTATTGGGTGGGTTCTTGTTCTGGTGGGTAAAGCCAACCGCCAAATTGCGAAATTGTACAACCTTGGTTCTTGATTAAGTTGTTTGTTCGGGCCAAATTATTTTAGAGTTGATCTAATAAAGATAATCTCATCCGATTTGAAAGCAATCGTTATACATGGGTAAAATTCTTTCCGCTAAGATAGGTCTATTTGAATGCTTTTTTTTTTTTTTTTGAATGCTATTTTTTTTTTTTTTTTTTTTTTTGGCAATTTGAAATTATTGAGGCCTAATTATATTGTACTTGGCCTACACCAGCGGTCATGAGCCTACATTGGGTCGCGGGAAATTTCTGTGTGGACGTGTCATCAGTTTAACTGTCGTCAGTCAAAATACAAAAGGTTACCGCATGTACCCAGTGCCATTGTGTAGGACTAGCAAAATGTATTTTTATGAGCACTGTGAATGAGGGGGTATCACACCGTAACCCCACCATGGGATTTTCCGGAACAATCTGCTGTTTTCTAGCAATCGTTACATTTACACACTCTTCCGCATACCAGTATGACAATTAAAAAGGTGGAGCTATTAAATGGGTCTCTAACCCCACCAAGGGGTTTTCAGGAACAACCTGTCGTTTTCGAGTAAATGTTCTCTACATTTACACCACTCCCGCCTACTAGTATGAAATTGAGTGAAAATGTTAAAAGAGTGGCTAGTAAAACGGGACCACCGGCCCCACCGAATGCAGGGGGATCTAGAGGTTTTCTGACCGGGGAGGGGGCACAATAAAACCTAATTGAACCACGATAACTAAAAAAGTGTGTTCGTCGTCAATCAATAGAAAAATCAGAATAAGTGGTAACATCACGAGCTCTCCTTTCTGCTGGATCAGCCACTGAATTAGTGGGTGTTAGAAATCCAACCAAAAGCAAATGCAGCTTACTAAGTAAATGTTGTAAGCCCTATCTGAGGTCTAGCTTTATGTTTGTTAAACTTTTTTTTACAGTATAGGCCTATTCTTTAATTTTTAGGGGGATTGTGGTACACCGAATCAGCGAAGAAAAAAGATGGTTTCAATTATTCATTCAATTCTCTTACTACCAACACGAGTAAGGAGATGATGAGTTTGAGTGACTTTCCATACCCTGAGGAATATCCACTTTTTCCAACTCCAAGACAAATAGAAGCGTACTACCAGAAGTACGCTGATCACTTCGGTTTGATGAAATACGTGCGCTTGAACCAAAATGTAATAAATATTGTGAGTATTGGATCTGGAAGGTGGAAAATTAAGTCCGAAAACATCGACAATCCCGATGATGTCAGCGAAACCGAGGTAGACGCGCTAATAGTTTGTTCGGGTCTTCAATCGGTCCCCTACATGCCGGATATTCCGGGGGCAGAAGAGTTCACTGGAGAGCTTATACATTCACAGTACTTCAGAAGAGGCTCGGACTATGCAGGAAAAACTGTTGTAGTTCTTGGTAAGATGAAAATAACTATCCCAATAATTCTGTCACTTTTTACTGTTTTGGCTTTCGTTCTTCGAAACATTAGGCCCTAATCCATATATCCAACATTAACTTCTATAATAATGTTATATATAATAAACCGATATTTTTCCAATACCTGGTAGATTAAGTTACAGTATTAACATGTACTGTCTTGTCTAGCAAATAGTTTTATCTTTGCTAGTCTGTTATTAGCCTCCCCAAAAGAGCGAAACTGTATTGAGGCTATTGTTTTAACCTGTGTTCTGTCGTCGTTGTTGGTCACTTGTTTGTTACCACGGTAACTAAAGTTTGGTAAGTCCGAGCGATTTTAAACTTGGCAGAATGCAAGATGGTAATAAGAAGACGGAGCCTATTGTATTTGGTACGTGTGTGAATATATTAATTGCTCATTTGCATAATTGATGTTTCACTAATCAGGTAAATTTAGGTTAGTTTTCTCGATAACTAAAGTTTGGTTCAGTCCAAGTGGTTTAAACTTGGCAGAATGCAACGTTGTAATAAGTTGTAGCCTATCGTTTTTGGTAACTGTGCAAATATGCTAATAGCTCATTTGCATAATTCATATTTCACTAATTAGGTAATGTAGGCTAGTTAAAACCACGAAAACTTAAAGTGTGTTAAGTCCAATTGGTTTCAAACCTTTGGAACAATGCAAGATGGCAATAAGAAGAAGAGCTATTGTTTTTCGTACGTGTGTGAATATGCTAATTGCTTATTGCATAATTAATATTTCACTCAGGAAATTTATGTTGAACACCATCCTAATTTCCATAAAATATTCTAATTTATTTGAAATTGTTGTGTCGTGTTGTTGTTGTTGCTGTAGCTGTTGTCGTATAGTAAATTTTTTGCTACCACGACGATAAATAAAGTATGGTAAGTCGGATTGGTTTCAAACTCCTACTTATAAATTTTCAGAGAAAATTCACATCAGAGGAACGTTCCTAGTTATACATATATTATGTTGATTGGGAATCATTGATAACATTACAGTTGATGAAAAAGCTCTCCTTTAATACGAAATATAAAATACTTCATTTAACATAGTGAACCAGGACTAAATACTCCATTATGTACACCACCTCTTTGCTCTGAGAGTCTCACTAAGCTGTCGCTTGTTTATTCTAAACAAAGTGCTTGGTCCTGATCGAATCCTAGCAGAAACATTATACTACAGTCTCCCCGTCACAGAAATTCAAGCAGAAAACAAGTTCTGCGTAAATTGTACAGAATGCGAGACCCTAAAATCTATTAAATAGAGAACTTTCAAGCCCCAATATTGTAGAAGTTTTACACCCTTTTTGACTGCCCTGATGCTACTAATGCTGCCGTCACGGAAATCGGACACATTAAAATAAAAATTATTTAGGCCTAATACACCTTCTACTATGTTAACTTTAAAATCCCAAATTCGTTAAACATTTAGTTGTTTTTCCTCAACTGAGAATAGAAAATTGTTTTTCTTTTCTTTAGGGGCTGCATTCTCTGGAGGAGATATTTCTGTTGATTGTAGTCGTTATGCGAAAATGGTATACTGCTATTTGTGTTTATATCCACATGTTTATGCTTCTCTTGTCCATGCGTTGAAACTTAAACAGTAAAATACATTTTTTGGGACCAATTCTATAGATATTATTGTTAAAAATAAAATAAAAACAAAATAATGGCCAAATACCTTACTTGATGTATCCGCGGTAGATCCATTAATTTACTTCAGTTAAAGTATTCATTCCTTCATTAAATAATTGGTCATTTAGATATTCATTCTTTGATTCGTTTCATCAATTTATCCATAATCATCCATTTGTCCATCCATTCATTCATTCATTCATTCATTCATTCATTCATTCATTCATTCAATCATTCATTCATCAATTCATTCATTTTTTTATTCATTTGGTCTTTCATTTTATTCGTTTAATCGGTGTGTTTATGAGTTCATTTATTTTGTCTTACTCGTATTCATATGCATTCAGCCAGTCATGTTATATATATTATTCACATTTTATTCAATCATTTATTCAATCATTAATTTATGCATTCATTCATTTGCCCTTCCGTCCACCCAATCACTGTTACTTACTC
>NW_022701645.1:571255-576082 GCF_011630105.1 Anneissia japonica | reverse complement strand
ATATATGTTTTTCTATTTCTTCATTCGTTTGTAATCATTTATTTTTGTTTAATCGTTCTTCAGTACATTATTGTGTCAAATATATTTAAATGTATAGACGTAGAACTGAAAAATTACTTTAAACTTATTCCCTCATGTTTTAAATTGAAGCTTTAAGTGATATTATTTCAGACATATATAAGTACTCGCAGAGGATGTTGGGTGTTACGAAGAACATTCGCAGGCAAAGGACCCTGGGATACACACATTCTTAGCCAATGGTTCAACTACATGCCAGAGTGCTTTCAAGAACTGTATATGGAGAGGGTCATAAGGCGTGCTGTGAACCACGAGGCTCTTGGTTTGGAGAGTGACATCCGCCTCTACGCAGGAGCGACTATTATGATAAATGATTCTATAGATAATCAAATATACTGTGGCAAATTAAAGGTATGTTTTTGTTTTTTTATTAGTCAACCACAAATAAAACTCATTCTTACATGAAAACAATCCATTGAGTGGGGTCATGCGGCAGCAGCATATATAATTACAGCGCACCCTCCAATTCGATATCCCCTTCCCAACCCCCTCTGATTAGAGACCACTTTTTCAAAGAACCAGATAACAATCTTTAAACACAACGCTAACCCTCCAATTGGAGACTGAAGCCCGAGACCACCCTAAATTTCAGGTCCCAAAGGTGGTCTCAACTTGGAAGACGAGTTGTTAGTATCTTCACATAATTTCAACTGGATATTAATGATTTACAACCTATTGTAATCGTATCTTACATTAAAATCATTACTACAATAAGCATCATTATTGTCACCGCCGCCAAGTCATCGTTTCATCATTGTTACTATCATTATCATCATTATTTACAATATTGTTATCATTAAGGTTAAACCTGGAATAGAAAGGCTGACAAAAACAGGTGTTGTGTTCACGGATGGTTCCCGCGTGGACAACGTTGATGCGCTGATTATAGCGACCGGATATAACAAGAGGTTTCCGTTCATAGAAAGTAAAGAAATCAGAGGCAAGTTTATAACTATAAAATGTATAAATATTATGTCCTCTATAATCTCTATACTAAGCAATAGACTACATGGTATATAAATTTTTAATATTCGACACTTTCATCATTTGATTTATTACTCCCTCAGATTCTATGGAGGAACTTCAATTGTACAAGTTCATTTTCAACCCAGATGTACCTACTCTCGCTGCTATCGGTCTCTTCAAAGGTCTTGGGCCTCAAGCATATGCATATGAGATGCAGTCTCGTTACGTTGTACGCATTTTAACTGGGAAATTGAAATTACCATCAAAAGATGCGATGAGAAAAGACATCAAAGAAGTATCAGAAATTAACATAAAAGATCATGGCCACGTTCATGCATATGTGAGTTGCTATTCAGTTAAAAATTATTGGTTCTCGTCAGCATTAGTAAAATGAGACATCATTTATACTGTTGATAACTTTTTCAATATGAAGTTGATTACTTTATTTTCAGGTGCTTTGGATGCCGTACATACTCGACCTCGCACGGAGAATTGGCGTTCTACCAAGTTTCTGGAGTTACATATTCACGAGCCCTAGAATTGCGATGAAGCTTGCTTTTGGCACGATGTATCCGTACATGTTCCGTATTCAAGGACCGCACTCATGGAACGGCGCGATGGATGCACTGCTAGCTGGTCCGCGAAAAACAGTGATGGCAACAAAAACGCGTGCTTCTAAAGTGCCCTATAGAAACTTTCTTCACACTTTGGCTCAAGTAGGCCTAGTATTCGGTGTGCTGTTTGTTGCTGTGATGTTGGGATTATATTTTAAGATGTAGCAACGTACATACACATACATTTAAGCTAATATATGGAGGTTCTGACCCTAGTCCCCAAGTATTCACTGAATCCTGACTGTTGTAGTGTTGTCGCCTCATTCTATGTAGCCCACAACATAGCCTAGATCTTGATAAAATCATACAAGAGTGGCGCCAGTGGTGTGTGTGTGTGTGGAGAGGGGTGGGGGTGGTGAGGGAGGAACAAATTCGTCGGAGAGAAAAAGAAATTGTATGCATTTTTTACATGTAAAATTAAATAAGCCCTGAAATCAACGTCACCCCATATATTTAAGACTTGTGATGTCGTACGTCTAAGATCTTACCGTGTAAGATCCCACCTGTAGTCATTTTATACTTAGGCAAGCCTGTTTATATAGAGACACTGAGTTCAATCTACAAGGAAATGTCGTATGTATTATGTATGACGATAATAAATGAATCTTGAATCTTGCATCGTGTTATTTGAAGGAAAGCCAATCCATCCATCAATCAATGTAACATTTTTTTTTTCTTTTACTATCATAGTTATTAGAGGTGAGATAAAATAAAAGCAAATGCTTTTGGCGGCTGCTTAAATTTTATTATGAATATTATTAAATTGTAGAAAAAAAATTGAAGAACAATTAAAAACAACGAAATTGTAAATCCAGTGGTCGTTTCAAAGAGTGCATACGGTGGATAACACTGGACCAAGATTTAGTTGAAAATATGTTTATACCAAGTAATTTTTAGTTCATTGAGATTTACAAACATTTTACTATATAAATCTCAAAATTTGATTTTCAGCCAAGTAAAGGGTTTATGCAAACGAATATAGGAACAGGCGGGTGCGGATGCAGGATTTAGCGGTAGGGGGTGCGTGTAAGGCGCAGATCTGTTTTGAAAGGTTAGAGAGGTGGTGGGGGGGGTTAGAGAGGAGGGGGGGGGGGGGTGGGGGTGTGCGATATTTCGTGGTAATAGTACCTGATGGCCGGAAATGACACTTTTATATAGTAAAAATCATCATATCACATTCACCAATAGTCAAAATGAAGCGCCAACAAATTCTCATGATCTTTTATCAGCGATTTTCGGCAACTATAGAGATCAATTAATATGTTTAGTGTACGGTACTATAGAAAATAAAACTTAAAAACATTGTCTTTGATGTATTTACTTTACCTACTACAAAACCGTGAGTCCACACTCATCTCAGCCCCACCATAGTTTAGGCTGAGGTGGTAAAAGGTGGGGAAATATAGTACCTCTAGATTGCCGGATATGCCATAATATAGTAAATTCATCATCGATCTAATTAATCGCTATGGTATACCATAGAAAATAAAAACTGATTGTCTTTGATGTATTTAACTTTACCTACTTCATGTGCCAAAAACAAATCTTAGGCCTATCTTTGCAAGCTTTTCTGATACTTCTTAATTTATAATAAAAGGCACGAACACTCGAGTAGGTAGGTCTAATTCAGATGTTTGTGGGCAGAGATACCTGTACTATGTTTATTTAAAAGATGTACTCTGGCTGTACAGCGCTCTTTCGTTACAACCTGGATCATTTATGCAGTTTATTTCAACAATTTTCAGGCATCTTCTTGACTCATGAAATTGCATTGCGAAAAGAGAGGGGGACCAACCCCCAACTTAAAAATTAATGTGTCCCTTACCCCCTGACCTGCGCCCATGGTGCATGAGAGTCCACACCACCTCAGCATGGTTGGGGCTGAGATGCGAACATTTTCAGAATAATATTGACCTCTGGGTGTCCGGAAATTGCATTCTCATACCTTAAAAATCTTAACAATAATTCCATGGGCGCAGCCGGGGGGAGGGGAAAGAGGGGGGTGGTGGTGTGGGACCTGACCCCTCTCCAAAAAAAAAATAAATAAATAAATAGAAAAAATAAAAAACATATGTCGTTTAGTAACTGAACGACATTGCGAAAAAAATTGGAATATCAAAGTTAAGCTAGCCTTCGTTTAATGATGATGATGATAATAATAATAATAATAATGATAATGATAATAATGATAATGATAATGATAATGATGATGATAATGATAATGATAATAATAATAATAATAATAATAATAATAATAATAAAAAGAAGACACATTATATTATATTATTATATTATAATAATATTTCAAGAACGAAGAAGATGGATGAATATCAAGACCTAGCATTTGAAATAAACAGAATCCACAGAGCCTCGAAAGTGACAGTAATACCTATCGTAATTGGTGCACTTGGAAGCATATCGAAGAAAGCAAAGATCTGGCATGAGAAGTTAGATTTACCTAACATCATTGGAAGTGAACAGCTCACATATTGAAAAAAGTGCTGTGTTTCTAAGCTTCGGGAATTAGCCTAGACATAGCTCAAAAGACCCAGGAGAATATCATGAACTGGAGGTAATCGCATAACAACAACAACAACAAATTATAATTAATAACAACAACAACAAATTATTAATAATAACAACAACAAATTATTATTAATAACAACAACAACAAATTATAATTAATAAAAACAAAAACAACAAATTATAATTAACAACAATAACAACAACAAATTATTATTAATAATAACAACAACAACAACAAATTATAATTAATAACAACAAAAACAACAAATTATAATTAACAACAACAAATTATAATTAATAACAACAACAAATTATAATTAATAACAAAAACAACAAATTATAATTAACAACAACAAATTATAATTAATAACAACAACAAATTATAATTAATAAAAAACGACAACAATAACAAATTATAATTAATAACAACAAATTATAAATAACAAAAATAAAAAAATAAATAAAATAAAAATAACAATAACAACAAATAATAATAATAATAATAAAATAATAATTAATAAAAATAATAATAATAAATAATTAATAAATAATAATGATAATAATAAATAATTAATAAATAATAATATTAAATAACAATAATAGTAAATAATAATAATAATAAATAAATAATAATAATAAATAA
>NW_022701645.1:544466-571181 GCF_011630105.1 Anneissia japonica | reverse complement strand
ATATGAAATGTAAGCCACCCTCTTTATATTGTGATTTACAGAGTAATTAATCGCTACAAAACTATCGCCGACTCCTTTGGCGACGCTGATTGGTCTGTTGAATCGGAGAGCGTTCCCGATTGCGTCAGGAACAGCTACGCAGTGTAAAACAGGCGCGGATCTAGACCTTTGCCCAGTTCGCCCAGGCGAAGGTTAGGGTGAGAAATAAAAATAAAATTTTGACAATTTTTTTCAACAATCATACTTACATTCATTGACTTTTATTTTGAACATTACCATTAGGACTTTATTTAAATCCACACTAGCCTATATCTTACACTTTTACACTGATTGTACTGTAGGCCCTACCAGAGAGGTTCATTCCCATTACACTATGGTCTTCCATTTCTATAGCGCATGATACAGTGCATGACACAGGGACGTAGCCAGGATTTTGAAAGGGTGGGGTGGGGGGAGCCTTTATGCGAATTACGTAGGACCCCGGTGGGGTCAAGGGGGGAGGGGCGAATCCCCCTGTGAAGTAGCGCACTCTAAACATTCTTAGGACTGTTTGAGAGGATAAAGTGAAAATTGCAATAGACGCATTATAAATAAGCGCAAAAATAATTATATAACGAACGAGTCACCATTATAGTCAAATTGAAACGCCAAAAAAATTCTCATGATCTTTTATCAAGGATCTATTTAATATCCAGGACAACTTAAGCCTAACTATAGCTTACTAAGCTTTAACTATATATACTATAATAATTATGATCAACAAACTTTTTTTCGCATTTAGCACAATTTTCTTCACTTTTTATTGCTATTAATATTATTATCAATTATTACTATCGTCATCATCATCATCATCATTTTTATTATTATTATTACTATTAGTAGTAGTTTTATTAAACAAAAATTTAAAGAAACTTGCAAAAGGATAAAAACGAAATTAAACCACAGTATCGCATTTCTATCTTAAAAGACCTGGCCTGAGATTTATGGATTTAGGCGGGTGTGTTCTATTAGGCCTATGTATAACGTGTAATGATGCATATTTACATGTTTTAGAAGTATTCATTTTGAGTGATCCTAGAAAAGAATTTGTATTGGCTCAAGAATAAGCTTTAAAATTTTAACACTGTGTACAAGGTAGCCGATCATTTCGGTCGCGCCTCATTTCGGTCGCGGTTTATTTCGAACAAATATATGGAGCGCCGAAGGAGTTGCAAAAACGCAAAATTTAATATGCCTAGGACCTATATATTATTATAATTAGTTCGTCAATCGGTTTATCATAGGCCTAAGTATTTTTCGTTTGCTATTTTTCCACTAACAACATTTTATCTTTCTACTAATATATTCTCTTTCTTCCATTTACGGTGATATATTCATGATTTAAACATGATCTTATGATTAAAACAATGGGATTTAGTATGTGCTTCATGCTATTCTTTTTGTTACGTTTTCATATATTATTAATTATGGTCAATAAAATGTATCTTTGATTTTAATCGAGTTGAATGTTGTTTCATAATTTAGTTAAAACAATAATCATTACAATATTTAATCCGATCTTTTTATACAGTAAATTTATTTATTTTCCTTGCAGCTTCCAGAGTTTGGATAAAACATACCAATAGAATTGAAGGAAACACAATTAAAGAAATAAACGAGTAATACACACATTATCATTCTTCGTTTGCAATCTTTAATTTTCTTTGATACACCTGTGCAGTTCATAAATATGAATATATATTTATATATGATTTTATTAGCATATTGGATATACCTAAAAACAACTATATATATATATATATATATATATATATATATTTATATAAATATATATATATATATAGGGCACATACATATACAATATATATATACATATTATATATAATTTATACACATTTATTTACATTACACATGAAATCATATAACAAATATATATTTTAATATCCTTTTATTTTTTGTATTATATAAACATGATCAGCAGCCAGCTAGACGATTCAAATTACTGGTTCCATGAAGTAGGTGAACACACGTGAAGTGGTGAACTGCGCTCCAGCGCACGTGTTTGTACCTAGAAATAGCTAGTCGTCTATTTCAGCATCTGACCTACTTCTGTCTTTGCAGTAATGTATAAAAAATGGAAATAAAATAAACAAGAAATCACAAACCTTGTGCCAGCTTCGCCTTAAGAGTACCATGGGAATCAATTTGTGGAAACGTTTCTCTCCACAATTATACTCCAGTTATGCAACTAAAGAAATAGGCCTAGCAAGTGATTTTGTCGGGCTTATGAACATAAAGGATCTAGCATTAAACGGCTTTTAAAATGTACAGCATGCAATTATAAATGTATTGATAATTTTATATGGAAAATACAAATATGAAAATACATATTTCCTTTACAATAAAATATTATAAACATGGTCAGAAACGTAACAGACAAGAAAAAAAAAACGTACGCAAAACTAATCTATTGACTATACTTATTCCATAAATCTTTATTTGATTCAAGCATTAATAATAAAAATTATATCAATATATATATATCGCAACAAACAATAAAAAAAATCTCAAACTCGGTCAACTTCTTAACATCTGCGTTGTTTCTGTAAAAAAAGAAAAATAGCACCAAATGATACAGTAATATAGTAACAATAATAAACTTTAATACTTATAAAAATGATTGTTAATAAACTAATGTTACAGTAATTTAAATAACGTGTTGGCTGGTTTTTCCTGATAAAATGTTTGATTTTTATAAATAATATCATATCTTATGCTTTTACATGTTTCCTGTAACATATACATTATGTATGACAGATATGAACTTTGAAAAGCATACCGTAGTTCATTAAAAGAGTTGCCTACATTTTATAGGAATATGCTATATGTATGTGTCAAATACAATAATATACATGCTTCGCACCCACAATGTATCTGTGAAGTAAAAAAGCAAAGGCTTTGGGAAAATAAATTTATTCAGTTAAACGGAAAACCTCTTTTTTGTAAAACATGGGTAGAATCAAATTTTAAAATCATGCAATTCCGAAAATATGGAAAGAAATTATTTTAAACCAATCTGTTTGTGTATTATATGGTGAAAAAGAATGTCAATCCAACGACACTATTATTTTAAAAAAACAAAAAGTTAAAGATTTTTACTTGTCATTCATTAATGACAAATATATTGTACCAAAAGCTCAAAGTAAATGGGAAACTACTTTACAAATCAACACAATCGATTGGCCACTGTGTTGGAAAAACAAAGTGAATTCAATTATGCATATGAAAAAAATTGCTCATTTCAACTATAAATTAATACACAGAATCTTACCTACACGATCTAGACTTAAACTTTGGAATATATCGAACAACAATCTTTGTGAGTTTTGCAATATACAGGAGGATGAAGAACATATGTTATTCAAATGTAAGGATATAGAATTATATTGGGTAAAACTTTATCGTATGTTACAAATATGCAATTTTGATATAAATAAAAAAATAGAATGGAATAAAATTGTCCAAGGATGCTATGCTGAACGAACAAATGAAATTCTATCTATTTTTACATTCTGTATCTATAAAAGTAAAGTTAAGTACAGACTCGGACTTGGGAAACAATGTCCTTGGGTTATGTTTTTATTTGAATTTAAGAAAAGAGTTTAATAAGCTGTGATTTCTTAATTAACAATGAAAAAGCAAAAAAGAAATGGTCAATGATTGACCTTAACAAAATAAAAAAATATTATATTGGTTAAACTTGGTGAAAACAATTTCACCATATTATAGTCTGAAGGGAAACTATTTCGAAAAAATAATGTAGCCTATAAATATTGTATATACACTGTAGTGTTTATAAATACAAGCGAACAAACTTTAAAAAATAGTCTTAAACAAAAGCTTGACCTTTTATTATATCCTTTATTAAAATGACAGAAAACAAATAGAAAAAATGGCATGGTAATTGTACACCTTGACCGATGTGCATAAATTTCAAGTGAAAGTAAAAATTTCAAGTGAAAGAAAAAAAAAAAAAAAAAAATTGTTAAGGATATTTTAAGAAGCTATATTGAACAACTCTTTACAAATTATACTGTGTATGCTGAACTTATGAATAAAAGTGGGACGACCCCACAAAAGAGAAAAAAAAATAATAATATCATATCAATCAATAATAATTAGGCCTAGTTATATTAAATTTAGCGTTTTCGCAACTCCATTGGCGCTCCATATATTTGTTGAAAACAAACCGACCGAAACGAAGCGCGACCGAAATGATCTGTATTCGTGTACAAAGGGGGGGGGGGGGCTCCCACGGCTCCCCCTGGATACGTCCCTGGTATGACAAACGTTACGTAACCACTACTAATTCGGAGTCGCTCAGCTCAGTCGTACATGTGTCTATCTTGGCATTGACACTGGGTGTTTTTAGCATTATTTTAAAGTAATAACCTATTAGACATTCACATGAACAACTAAACGAATGAAAATATATTTCTATTAACTATTGTTTTCAGCAACAGTGGCGAATCTAGGATTTAAGTTAGGAGGGGGTAGGGGTCAGCTGGCCAGCCACGAGAATTGAAGTGGTCGGGACCAGGATGCGAGCGAAGCGACCACTGAGGCTTGGGACCAGTGGGCCGGAGGCCCCGGAATAAATTGGCTATTCTTCCATTGTATAGGTCCCTACACCAATTTTAATGTTCTGTAGTAGAAATCTAATATATAGCTTAAAAATATTTTTTTTTTATATAAAAATACAGGGGCGGATTGGGTGGGGGGCGGCCCGGCCCCTATTTTGAGATGTAGAAAAAGGGAAAAAAAGAAAGAAAAAGAAAAAAATGATAGCCCAGAACGCCGTGGTGACGCCGGTAGAGTCAATTTTCGTCGGAAGGTATCAAGATGATAAACAGTTTCATTGGACTAAATTCTTGCTTATATCACTTTCAAATCAGGGTCAAGTAGTTAAAAATCACCGGGGACGCAACTGCCAAAAAAATATTATTGGCAGCGAAGGGACGCTACCAATAAACAATCAACAAACTACCAGGTTTTTAGGTTGATTTGTAAAGGTACTACATGGCTCAAATATTTTTTACTTAGGGGTTAATTGGTAAAAATCGCACACAAATCATACGACGGGGGACGGCAACTCGATTTTGAGATTAATTTTCAAAATAAAGTTATACTAAATAACTTCTAATGACGAACTATTGTCTTCAGTTGTCTTTGTTGGTCATTCAACTGTCATTTTATTTTTTTTTCGGTGATATCACCATTCTCAATAATCAATAAAACACCCACATAACAACATCACGTTAGATCGATCGGTGGGGACGCCGTGGTGACGCTGGTAGGGTCAGTTTTCGTCGGAAGGTATGAAGATGATAAGTTTCATTGGACTAAATTCTTGCTTATGTTAACCACAGGCTTACCTAAGATTATACTGACACTGATTTCAAATCACGGTCAAATAGTTTAAAATCACCTTATTTTGCGAATTAGCGAACCTCAACTGATCATCAATCCCCGTTCCACTTCACCTTCACCCCCTCCCCACCCATCACCCATCATCCCCCCCCCCATTTCAAGAAATCTAGATACGCCACTAACTTACATGGTTAGATGAATGGAAATACTCAATCGATGTGCCACCAAATCGTAACCAGCCTTCACCATGCCCTCACGATGTCACAAGGGACGCAACTGCCAAAAAACTATTTTTGGCTGCGAAGGGTATGGCGAGTTGATTGGCCGAGCGGTTAAGTCAGGGGCACCGTGACCTTCAGCTCTAATATCGGCGTTGGTTCGAACGGCTCACTCGCAGATGGTTCCGGTGGTGGAACAAGTCTTCTCGGATAAGGACTTTAAACCGTAGGCCCAGTATACGCATTTGGCTCGTGTGCACTTTAAAGAACCCGGTACATCATTCGAGAAGAGTAGGGGGTTACCCCGGTGTACTGGTCCATTAAGTCCCCTGTTGTTAAATGGATATGCCACGTAGGACAGTGATTAAGTTCACTTATTGGCATATCCTTGGCCCTCGTGCCTAAAGAAATGAAATGAAATGAAAAAATGAAATGAACGCCAAAATGACAAAGTACAAGTGGCAGCAGTGCAAAACACAGAGTCAGCAGTGCAGAACTCAGAGTCAGAAGTACAAAACACAGAGTCAGCAGTGCAAAACACAGAGTCACTAGTGCAAAACACAGAGTCAGCAGTGCAAAACACAGTCAGCCGTGCAAAACTCAGAGTCAGCAGTGCAAAAAATCAGTCTCAGCAGTGCAAAACACAGAGTCAGCAGTGCAAAACTCAGAGTCAGCAGTGCAAAACTCAAGCGGCAGTACAAAATTCAAGTAGCAGTGCAAATCTCAAAACGCCCTCTATTTTGAATGAAATTTCACAGCTTTTTTAACCGTGTACTGACAGACGGTGTCAAGTAACTGTTTTGAAAATGGATGAAATGTTGCGATCATTTTATTATATCTGCGTATTTTTTCTCAGAACAATTTAAGATACGATAAACTCAAAACAATAAATTCAAACTTTTTGTTATTGTCAAGGGTTTCTCCCTCCCCCATTAATTTATAATACATTTTAATTTTATTATTTTATTTAATTTTAAGGAAGTACGGTAGTTATTCCTACGATATTCATTAGTGCAATAAGATTGAAAAACTGATTGGTAAGAACTTATTTTTGCCCAGGCTCAGTATTTTTTGCTGATTTCAGTCTTAAAATATTCTTATTTGATTCATATTTTTACACATTTTTGAAACATACGAAATTATTATTTTACAGCAGTATATTACTGTATTATAGAGTACTACAATGAAACGTATTCCTCAATGGTATTCCATTGTCACTTTATTCCTCCGTGGTCACACTTATTACAAATAAGGATAAGATTTGTTGGTTTTTCATTTGACATTTTACCTCAGCCTTAATTTGTTGTTATTTTGTTCTTAATTTTTAATCAATTTCAGCCTCAGTGTTCTTATAAAATATATTCTTATAAAAAAATGTAATATTAAAAACTTAATGGCTTACTGTATTATGCAGTTCATATTGTTTTCATGTTTGTATAATTATTATAATCCATGCCTTCAATAGCGTTATAACATACGGTACATTAGTGATAATAATGATGATGATAATAATAATAATAGTAATCATGATAATATTAATAGTAATAATGGTAATAATAATAATAATAATAGTAAATATAAAGAGCAAATGTAATAACCTTGTTTATTCTGTAGGGATAATAATTTAATGATAATAATAACAATAATAAGAATAATAAATGATTAATAACTATAAAGATCAAATGTAATAACCTTGTTTATTCTACATGGATAATAATTTAATAATAATAATAACAATAACAAGAATAATAAAAATTTAATAACTATAAAGAGCATATGTAATAACCTTTTCTATTCTATATGGATAGCATTATTAAATAAGTTGAAATAGACAATCAAAAGTATTTTATTTTTTTTAAAGAATAATTATGTAGAAATTGGAGCTTTGTACGTTTTTAATTTGTACGATAATTAATTTCTTATATTGTTTAGGTACTTTGCTGTTATTATTTGTATAAATATTTTCTATGTAAATATTGTTGTTAATTGTGCAATTAAATAAAGATTTAATATAAGAGAATGATAAATTTTGACGTATTCCTTGTATTTATTTATTATTTATTTAGTGCATGATGTAAAGGGGGTGGGGATGGGGGGAGTCCGGGGGAAATTGTCCTGGTTAAATACCGGGGGAAACCAGCCTGCTTCCATCGTTGTGTTCAATTAAAACTCTCGTTTAAATTGAAATAATTTTTGGAGTTTATAAGTTCTTTTTCAAATTCAACGTTATATTCCCTGCAATGTTTGTGTAATAATATTGTCGGTTTATACAGTAAAGAGGAAGAGTATACTTGTTTGAAATCTCTTAATTCTTTGTGGAAAGGCGTAATATCATTACAGACGTTGTAGTTCTTGTTCCATTCAGAGAAATTTTTGATTTTATCAATTGCTTGTTTAATTCTTTTAACGTTATGCTTCATCTTAATGTTTTAGCTTGTGAATGTTTTTTAATATTATATTAAATAAAATCAAACTATATAAATATTTATAGTTATACTAATAGATGGTTGATAAAAATTGAATAGTTAATTTAAATGTTTAAATATATGTAATGTACGGTTTTACCCGTTTCCTTATATATATATATATATATATATATATATATATATATATATATAATATAATATATATATATATATATTAAATAAACTATTTAAATTATTCAAAAATTAAATAAGTTATTTTATTTAATAACATCAGTAAAATTATTTATTAAATCAATTATTGTATTATATTATATTAAATTATTTATTAATTAATTATGTAATCGTTAATGAAAAAATGATTAAATCAATTATACTCTAATAATTATTTACAAATTAGGTAAGATATTTATAATAATAGACTAAATAAATAATAAATAAAAGTATTTGTTAAATTACTTATTTAAATAAATTAAATTAGTTTATTATGTTATTATTGAGGTTTATGCGGACATAATAAATTATCAATGGGTCACTTGGGAGCGCCCAAGTGAACGCAACATTTCATCCATTCCCAAATACAGGTAGGCTATGTTCTCACACGGCTTCTAACGGTTAGTATGATAAACAGTTTTATTGGACTAAACGCCTCAAATGTTATTCTCGGGCGTCTAGAACAGTGTTGTCTCGATCGGCCCTACTTTCGCCCTCCCCCTTTCGGTCCCCTTTTTGGACATCTCTGGATCCGCCCCTGAAAAATGTTTTAAACTAACATCAGGGCTATGATGAATATGGATTATTAATTTGTTATATTTTCCACAGACAGACACATAAATAAATGCCTGAACTAATATTTTGTGGGTTTCATATTACACTAAAATGTGTTTTCCAGCGACAGTAAGTAGTAAAAAGTAAAAGTACGTAAGCTCTCTTCTCATGACCCCGCCTACCATGGCAACCCATCTGTGTTATTCAGGGTAAACTCTGGAAACGCGCTTTTGACATGTATTTAAGAGAAGTGCTTAATAAAATGTATATTTACTATATATATATTTATAGAAAATAATGTTGCATTCTAGAACTATCAGGAATAATTATACAGATAAAGGCATGGTTTTTTTCCCTTGTCAGTTGACTAGGTAATTTAGTGAAGAAAATGATTGCAATTGAAGTCCTAGGCAAGTGTATAAGGGAACCTTAATTCTTTTTATTTTTTATTACGAATTCAGTAAAAAAACAACAAATAAAACTCGACTTAATTAAATACCGTAGGTACCCGAAAATGGCACTTTAATACTTACAATTCTTAAAACTACCATATCCAACTATCGGAGCCCCACCCTAAATATTTCAAAATTGTTTTTAAAGAATAGAGAAAAAACTGAAAATAATATTCAAATTCTGAGAGGGCCATTTCCGGCCATCAATAGGCGACGTAATCTTAATTTTCCTTACCTCAGCCCCAACCATGGTGGAGCTGAGGTGTCTATTTGTGAAGGTCCCTCTCTGGGCACCCTCTATTTCGAACTTCTGGATCCATCACTTTAAGGACCACCACATCTGAGCCGAAGGTCAGGGTAAAATCGTGGAACCGCGGCTGTAAAGGCCAACTCAGACAGCGTTGTACGACGCAGCCCGACGCCGATTTATCGTCGGGGACAGTCTTAAGTCATCGTGAGAAATATTAAACATGTTTAATATTCTACGACGCGACTGCCGAACCATCGTGTCTGCGTTTAACTCACACAGAACCGACGCGACAACAAATCGCGTCGGGCTGCGTCGTACGGCGCTGTCTGAATTGGCCTTAAGAATTGCAGTGAAAACGGCAGCGACTATGAAGCAAACCAAGTTTAACACTTGCATGAGACCCGGTGCGCACGACATGTCCGCTGGCGCCACCCATGGTTTTGGTCATTGCTGTTTTGACTTCCCGTTTTGGTTTATTGCCGTTTTGACTAAAAAGTCTACCAATGCGAATTGCGAATCGGGCCTAGAACAGCTTTGGTTTTCAGGGGCAGCTGTTGTGGCTCCGACTCTGACGAGGGGTCCAATGTGTCCGAGGGGTGGGGGAGGAGTCTTAACAAAGGGGCTTACTAGCCTCTGGGAGTGTTATTATTCTTATTTGTTTTTGGGGTGGGCGGGGGGGGGGGGGGCGGGGGGGGAGGGGGGGGGGGGGGGGGCTGTCAGAGTGTCTTTTAATGACTTTTAAGTTCTTCAAATCTCAAGGTTTTCCACCTTGAAAACGGTCAGGTAAATTTTCTCATTCTTATTACAGTAAATAGGCCTATTATGTGTGAACTTTGCATACGTATTCTTTTTTCCATGAATCGATGAACCCCCAAAATAAAAGGGGGCCGGTGGTCCTCCCCCGAGATAATGTTGATTCCTAGTTCCGCCGGCCATGGTAAATAATGTTTACTTTTAGATCTATTACCTCGTCGTGGCATCAGGCGACTGGGTGGGGGACCAGACGCCACCACTGCTCGGGATGTTGAACCTCGTGGGGTTGTAACAGCCCGTCAGTATGATTAAAGTTTTTTTTTTCTTTTTGATGTGAAGAACTCGTCGTGGCGTTGGATGCCAGGGAATCCCCACTTGCGCCACCATTGCTTGAGTGTGCAGAATGGCATTGTAGCTGGACCCCTCCCTCAGAATGAAAATTTTAAAGAAATTTAAATGTATTAAAACACAGCAAATATTAAAGATAACGTTAATAGGAACCACGGTCGACTTTGGGTTGTGGTTTAATTTTTGGGTTTTTTCACCACTACAAGGTACATTCTGAAATAATGTGTAAGGTTACATAGGCTTTATAACATTAGAGCTATTGTCACTGAGACATTAGGTCTAAATGTAAAGTATCACTTTTTTTAGCATGGGGATGTAATACGATATGAGGTACCTACTGTTTCGAACATTATCTGTCATTTATTTTGTCAGTTCAGCCTGTTTGACCTGTACTGAAGAAATAGCATGGGGAAATAATACGATATGAAGTACGTACTGCTTTGAACATTATCTGTCATTTATTTTGTCTGTTCAGCCTGTTTGACCTGTATTGAAGAAAGCTAACATTATAGCCTCACGTGATTTGGTAAAAGGCTACAACTTTTGTAACCTAAATCTATGTGTACTTTTTAGCATGCTAAGGCGAGGCGGAGATTGAAGGCACATACGGTACCCGTTCGTTTTGCGACAGGCATTAGTGTAGACTTTTTAAAGAAAACATTTTATAAGAACACTGAGTCTAAAATCGCTTAAAATTTAAGAACAAAATAAGAGCAAATTGAGACTGTGGTAAAACGTCAAATGGGGTTTTTATTATTATAAAAATATAAAAAAACCCCCAACAAATCTTATCTGTACCTGTACTATGAATACCCTCTATATTACGGTACAGTAATATCCTGCTGTACAATAATAATGTTTGAAAAGTGTGTAAAAATAAGAACAAAATAAGAACATTTTGAATCTGAAATCGGCAAAAAAATAAGAATACTGAGTCTTTCTTATAAATAATAGTATATTCTATTCGTCTGGGTTTATTAAGGTTTTGAGAATTGTCATTTTAAGAAAAAAAGAAAAAAAACCCCAACCAAGTTTATCTGTACCTGTACTATGAATATACCCTCTATATTACGGTACAGTAATATCCTGCTGTACAATAATAATTCTGTATGTTTGAAAAGTGTGTAAAATTAGAACAAAATAAGAAAATTTTGAATCTGAAATCGGCAAAAAAATAAATACACTGAGTCTGGAAAAACCTTTACTGGTTCTTAAAAAAATAGTATATTCCGTTCGTCTGGGTTATTAAGGTTTTGAAAATTGTCAAACGAAAATGTTGAAAAACGTTTAAGATCGATAGCGTTAAGATCGACTGCGTTATTTCTGTGACATTTTCAAGCAAACACCTCTAGGCCTATGCTGTTATCCAGAACGTAAAACATAGATGCCCCCTTCATTTTCAAACGGTATTTTCCTATTGAAAACGGGGCCGAAAACGTCAGTTGATCTAATTTTGAGTTTGCTTTCAATAACAATTTAACTCACTTTATATTGTCAACAATTAATTGCTCTATGTACCACTGACCTACGTGTGATCCTATAGGGCAAAATTTCACAGCTTGTTATTAGTGTATATCAACCATATATTTCCAGTACGGGGCGCCAAACGACACACTACCTGTTCTGTCACACAAAACCATGTTTGTAAGGGACAAATCATGTTTTGTAATATACGAATGTTATTCTGTCTTTACAAAACATGTTTTGTCAAGACAAACATGGTTTTGTCATTTACAAAACATGTTTTGTCCTGACAAACATGGATTTGTCATTTACAAAACATGTTTTGTCTCGACAAACATGGTTTTAACATTTACAAAACATGTTTTGTCGAGACAAAACATGTTTTGTCGAACAAAATATGGTTTTGTCATTTACAAATAACGTTTTGTCGAGACAAAACATATTTTGTCGAGGCAAACATGGTTTTGTCGAGACAAAACATATTTTGTAAATGACAAAACCATATTTGTCGAGACAAAACACGTTTAGTAAATGACAAAACCATGTTTGTCGAGACAAAACATGTTTTGTCAGGACAAAACATGTTTTGTAAATGACAAAACCATGTGTGTCTCGACAAAACATGTTTTGTAAATGACAAAACCATGTTTGTCGAGACAAAACATGTTTTGTGAGGACAAAACCATGTTTGTCTGTACAAAACATGTTTTGTCTCGAAAAAAAAAACATGGTTTAGTAAATGACAAAACATGTTTGTCTCGACAAAACATGTTTTGTAAATGACAAAACCATGTTTGTCTACACAAAACATGTTTTGTTAAAGACAAAACCATGTTTGTCTGTACAAAACATATTTTGTAAGTGAGAAAACCATGTTTATAGATAGTGTGTCGTTCGGCGCCCCAAGGGCGCCGTACGACACACTACCTTTTTCGTCATGTTTGTAGGGGACAGACATGGTTTTGTCTCTTACAAAACACATTTTGTAAAAACAAACATGTTTTTGTTGTTCACTCAAACACAAAACATGTTTTGTCGCTTTGAAAACATGTTTTGTAAAAGACAAACATGGTTTTGTCTTTTACAAAACATGCTTTGTTGCTTACTACAAAAGCCCATTAGTGCCAATAAAGTATATGTTCAGTAATCCGTAATAACAATTACTAATTCGTAATTACGGATTACTAATCCGTAAAAACGAATTAGTAATTCGTTATTACGGATTACTGAACATATACTTTATGGGCACTAATAAGCTTTCGTAGTTTACAAAACATGTTTTGTAAAAGACAAAACATGTTCCGTAAATTCATGAGAAGATGTTTATTTATGAGGAGGAGGAGTCAATTAAATGGATGATTGAGATGCTGCTGCTCCAAACAGTCGCTGTCGTGCGGTAGAAAAAGTTTAATATGTTTTATTTCCAAACCGGATTCAAAATGAAGATTCTCTAGAAATTATGGAATGAAATGGATTTGAAGTTACGTTATACCTGAAGTAAGAGATATACTTGACAGTTCAAGGGAAGAAAATTGCTCATATCGAATAGGACGAGAGCCACTAGCCTTCAGTCAGAAAGAGAGCTAGGCCTAGCCAGGTCATCCTTCAACATTGCGAGCGGACGTCGGCACAGCCAATGACATTTGCATAAAAGATATGCTGGCCTCTGGCTATCTCACCCCAAAAAAACATAGGTCTAGCGTAGGCCTAACTCATCCTAATTTGAACTTTATACAACCGTGCAATCGCTGTTACATCAACATTAAACGTTCTGCTGCACTATCTAGAATACGGGCTAATATTCATACTGTAATTTATCCGGGCGGCCTGCTTTATAAGCATTTACTTTTTTCAGAAGATTAACTACGTCATTTTCAGAGAAGGAAATGTAATCATCAGTGTGTGTACTAATATTCTTGCAGGTTTCATCCAGTCCAGATTTAAAATCATAAACATCAAACTTCTTATAAAAAACATTAAGTGACTTAGCTAATTGAGGTATCATTGTATCCTGGTAATAACTTGTGAGAATAGGCTTTATTTGACCCTCCTATCATAACTTTAATATCTTTCCACACTTTCCTAGTCTGCCTAGAATTAATATTCTTTTCTAATCTATTCCTGAATTTTAATTTTTCTCTTTTTACCGCCTTGTCTAGATATTTTTTGAGCTTCTTTTAATTTAAATTTATCGTTACTTGTAAAAGCCCCATTCTTTTCAATAAAAGCTCTTTTAACCTCTTTCGTAATCCATGGTTTATTATTTGGGTACAGTTTGACTTTCTTGGTTGGTACTGAAATATCTTGACAGAATTTAATATATGATGATACTGATTCTGTCATTTCGTCAATACAGACTGCAGATTCAATAAAAACGTCCCAATCGGTCGCTTCAAGACACCCCCGCAGTTTTTCGATATTATCTGCAGACCATTGCCTTACATGCTTTACACAGACGTCTGTAAATCAAATTTGGATAGAACAAGGTATCTCGTTAGTCATATCTAGGCCTATTGTATCTGCCTGCGATAGGTTTTTGTTTTATATGTTATCTTAAATAATACAACATTATTCGCAACTCAAATATTCATCAACTCAATTTCATCTAATCGATGAAAGACAGTAAAACATAAATATATATAGGCCTAAAAATACGCAAACGCATGGTACAATTCGTATAGGATCATGCGCGGATCCAGTACGGGGCACGGGGGAGAACGTCCTCCCTTTTTTGCCACTAAATTTTAAAATTTCAATGCATATCAATGTTATGTGCTCTCACTTACATATTCTGAAACTGCTGTTTCCCCTACCGGTTTGAAAAATTCTGGATCTGCCCCTGAAGATTGAGAGGAAGATGATAACCAACTAGAAAACTGTTTTAGTCTTCAGATTGTTAACCTGCATGCAAAGACCTCGTTTAACGGCACGTGTTGCTTTATGCGGGACAACAGCGTGTAGGGAGTGCATCCGCACCCCTTGCCAATCGAAAGCCAAAAATATCACGTTATCCCCATTCCCGGCAAAATTTCACTAAAAAAGAATCTTTTTTTAGAAAAAAATGCATATGCATTACTCTATTTAACAATGGAAAAATATTGGCATAAATTTTAGTTTTACGTAAAAGAATAAAAACAAATGAGAAATACAGACTATTTCTCATAGGAGACAATTTTCTCGACGAATTCTTCGTTACTAGCAAATTCGGAGGTTGTAGAACGCATCCACTGGAATGCTTTCGCTTTTTATACAGTCAATAAAGTGCGCCCTCTCGAAATTGGTTTTTGTACTTCGTATCTCGCACACTGCGATCGATTTCGATCAAGTAGGCCTGAGATGTTTGTTTAATTGTCAAAATCTTGGTCAGAATAATTTTTTTAACAGATTTGAAATAATTTCCTATGAAATATTATATTTCACAAGTGCCAAGTGAGGAAGTTTGGGTCAAGTTCGCTAGTCAGAAGGTTTGCTATTCATAAGGTTAATTATTTATAATGTTCGTTATTCATAACATTAGCTTACCCTATACCTGTCTCTTATACACATCTAGATGTGTATAAGAGACAGACATCAAACTTCTTATAAAAAACATTAAGTGACTTAGCTAATTGAGGTATCATTGTATCCTGGTAATAACTTGTGAGAATAGGCTTTATTTGACCCTCCTATCATAACTTTAATATCTTTCCACACTTTCCTAGTCTGCCTAGAATTAATATTCTTTTCTAATCTATTCCTGAATTTTAATTTTTCTCTTTTTACCGCCTTGTCTAGATATTTTTTGAGCTTCTTTTAATTTAAATTTATCGTTACTTGTAAAAGCCCCATTCTTTTCAATAAAAGCTCTTTTAACCTCTTTCGTAATCCATGGTTTATTATTTGGGTACAGTTTGACTTTCTTGGTTGGTACTGAAATATCTTGACAGAATTTAATATATGATGATACTGATTCTGTCATTTCGTCAATACAGACTGCAGATTCAATAAAAACGTCCCAATCGGTCGCTTCAAGACACCCCCGCAGTTTTTCGATATTCTCAGCGCGATTACCCGGTGAAATAAACGGAATATGGTTGGCGTTTTTTGCTCGAACGGGCCCATAGACGTCTTTGCAACTGGCTGAATCGACGTTGGCCCGATGGAAAAATGAACGTCTAGGCAACAGTGGCAAAAAAGGGGGACGTTCTCCCCCGTGCCCCGTACTGGATCCGCGCATGATCCTATACGAATTGTATCATGCGTTTGCGTATTTTTAGGCCTATATGTTTTACTGTCTTTCATCGATTAGATGAAATTGAGTTGATGAATATTTGAATTGCGAATAATGTTGTATTATTTAAGATAACATATAAAACAAAAACCTATCGCAGGCAGATACAATAGGCCTAGATATGACTAACGAGGTACCTTGTTCTATCCAAATTTGATTTACAGACGTCTGTGTAAAGCATGTAAGGCAATGGTCTGCAGATAATATAGAAAAACTGCGGGGGTATATTGAAGCGACCGATTTGGGACGTTTTTATTGATTCTGCAGTCTGTATTGACGAAATGACAGAATCAGTATCATCATATATTAAATTCTGTCAGGATATTTCAGTACCAACCAAGAAAGTCAAACTGTACCCAAATAATAAACCATGGATTACGAAAGAGGTTAAAAGAGCTTTTATTGAAAAGAAGGGGCTTTTACAAGTAAAGATAAATTTAAATTAAAAGAAGCTATAAAAATAACTAGACAAGGCGGTAAAAAGAGGAAAATTAAAATTCAGGAATAGATTAGAAAAGAATATTAATTCTAGGCAGACTAGGAAAGTGTGGAAAGATATTAAAGTTATGATAGGAGGGTCAAATAAAGCCTGTTCTCACAAGTTATTACCAGGATACAATGATACCTCAATTAGCTTAATTAACTTAATGTTTTTTATAAGAAGTTTGATGTTTATGATTTTAAATCTGGACTGGATGAAACCTGCAAGAATATTAGTACACACACTGATGATTACATTTCCTTCTCTGAAAATGACGTACCGGTAGTTAATCTTCTGAAAAAAGTAAATGCTTATAAAGCAGGCCGCCCGGATAAATTATGTGGTAAACTTTTAAAAGAATGTGTTATCCAATGAGGTTACGTCTTCCAGAAACTTGTTCAATGTTCAGTACTTTCAAATACTATCCCAGCTATCTGGAAACATTCTTTGATTGTACCCATTCCTAAATATCATGTTAGAAATTTTAATGATTATAGGCCAACTGCCCTCACGTCCCTGGTTATGAAATGCCTGGAGAGAATAATTAGCAGGCATGTTAGAGCTCAAACTGAGCAGATGTTGGATCTAATGCAATTCGCATACAGATCACACAGAGGGACAGAAGACGCTACAGTTACACTCTTACATTACACCCACAAACATATGGATCAGAAAAAACACTTTTACACGTCTCCTCTTCATTGACTTCAGCTCAGCCTTTTACACAATACAACCTCACATTCTCATCTCCAAACTCATCAACATGAACATAAACCCATCTATCATTCTATGGATTAAGAACTTCCTCACAACAGATCACAACAAGTTAAAATTGGCATTTCAACATCGAAAACTATGCTCACAAACACCGGATCACCCCAATGTGTATGTGTGTATATATAAGTGTATGTGTGTGTATATATGTGTGTATGTGTATATAGATATATGTGTATGTGTATAAAGATATATGTGTATGTGTATAAAGATATATGTGTGTGTATATAGATATATGTATGTACCCACTACCACTAATGATTACAGAGCCAAACCATATATATATATATATATATATATATATATATATATATATAATATAGTAGAATGATGACATATGAGGTTGACGTTTTTCCAGGATATATAAAAATTTATTTAATAACGAATATATGTATACATACATATACATAAGCCTACATATAAAAATGGGTAGGCAGCGTGCATTCAAAACACATCAAAAACATAAAACAAAGTACAGGTACGGTAAACATTGTAAATTCAGCATTATTAACTTGTCAAAACCAAAAAACCACGATAAAACTATTCGTGGTGTTGAATGATCTAGAAGTCACAATGAATTTTCAGATATTTTAAGTAGGTATACATATTGCGATGTTTGGGAAATTCAATTATTGTATAAATATTACCTCTAAATGGCAGGACGTGACACTTTATAATAGTAAATCATGTATTCGTTTGCATAAACCCTGAACTTGGCTGAAAAGATTTATATACAGTATGATGGCATGTCGAAATGCACGCTATAGTGTCGGGATTCAATATTTCGACATTAATTATGTCATCATCAAGAATGAAAAATTATCCATATTTGCAAGCTTATATGCACAGGTACCAAAGGTGTTTAATCAATCTAAATATTACCTCTAATTGTGACATAGTTATGAATAAACTAAAGATTGATCTTTAGTTTATTCATAGCTACAATCATTTTGTTTTATTTTATCTTACCTCTAATAAATATTTAACCATGATAGTAAATGGAAAAAAGGATTTAAATTTTACATTGATTGATGGATTGATTGTTAATCCTTCAAATAACAAGATTATTTTGTGTAGTTTGAACTATATTTCTCCCTATAACAATCTAGCCTATGTATGACATGATTTTTTTAATACCATAAAAATAATGACAGTTGCACAAAGCATTCAATACCAGCTTGGCAGTCTCGCTTTTAGAGCTTCCATTAATACTGCACCAAACTACATATGTCGCATGATGAGCAGGATCCAGTCAAGCAATCGTCCTACAACACGTTCAATAATTACAAACTGCGATTATTTTATTCCTAGACCACATAGTGAAATTTTTAAAAATTGTTTTTTAGCTATAAGGGTCCAAATTTATATACTGTAATTCTATTCCGAATTCGTTTATGTACGACTTTTGCTATTTTTAAACTTAAATTGAAACAATATACAGTATCTGTCTCTTATACACATCTAGATGTGTATAAGAGACAGGTACTATACATCATCATACGATTAATAAAAAACGCCAGTCATAGTATCATACCAAAGAATATAAAACTGCAGTTCTATACTTATTGATTACTCTTTTGATTATACGTAATTTCATAATATAAAAATGAAGAAAAAAAGAATTTACGTTTTTAATATAAAGTGTTTTATTTACTTTTCCATTTCAACACAATGTGTAAGAAACATGCACTGTATAAGAAATTGCTAATCGGTAAATCATATAAAAGCATCTTTTTTCAATCTACTGTATGCCATCTCGTTCGAATTTATATACATGGAAAAAGAAAATGCGAGACACTGACAATGGAAAATATACACAGGTAAAACATGTGTTCTTTTTTTTTCACAGTTCTAAGTAACTAGTTCGACGTTTGTGCGGTGTTTGCTTTGTGTCGAATGTGTAGAGCGAAACGAACCAAGATAACGTGTGGTCAAACCTTGTTGTCGTTGGGCAGAAAATTTACCCTGATTACTGTCCTTCGTAAAGGACGTTAGCCGTTGGTTTCTTATGTATAATTCACTGCAGTACGCTATTAGAAATAAGAAACTTGCCTACAAGGACTATATGTGTTTAAATTGCATTGTTTACTAAACATTTAGTAAATTCAGTTTCAAAACTTTACAGATTTCTTCAGTACAGGTCAAATTCTGTCTCTTATACACATCTAGATGTGTATAAGAGACAGGGCCTATTATCAGGCATTCCTACTCCAATACAGTATTGGAAACTTCAAAACATGTTTTAGATGGTATTTACTGTTGCATTAGCTCAAGACTACACACAGCTTATTTTTTTTTTATATTTTGTGTATGGATTTGCAAGTCCGATAGATTGATTGACAGATTGATTTATTGATTGATTGATTGTGATTGCTTCATTGATTTATTGAGTTCGTCTCTAAATAGATGCGGAGGTGAGAAATAACACGCAATATCTTCTCAATCCTTGTACATTACCAAAAGCCGACCGCACTTTAAAGGACCCTGGAAATAGACGGTTGATTTATCATAGAGAAAATTATGATATTATCAAGCTGTGCACTTTACCGTAGATCAGTGGTAGAGCAATCAAGTTGTTGAAAATAAAAAGCCTGTCTCTTATACACATCTAGATGTGTATAAGAGACAGTACACACACATTCAAAATGAAGCGCTAACACATTTCTCATAATCTTTTATCAGGGATTTTCGGCAACCAGACATCTAATTATTATTTGTGATGTACCATAGAAAATAAAAACTACAGGACCGTCTTTGATGTATTTAATTTACTTTACCTGTACTTCAATCTCAGCCCCACGATGGTTCGGGGGCTGAGGCCAGAAAATTTGAGGAAATAGTACCTCTAGATGGCTGGAAGAGACACGCTTATATAGTCCAATTCATCATCACATCACATCACCATTAAACAGTCAAAAATGAATCGCTAACAAATTATAATATATGAATCAATGTTTATATCATATAATACAAATCAATGTTTGCCCTGTGTTAGAGTAACCGAATGCTCAGAACGTTCTCCAATGCTTGCGAAAAAATAGGAATAGCACTGCTGCAGTTGCTACTTGAAAATCGGATTCATCACTGCTACCACGCCCAAGTTTGGTGGTCAATTGGGTAAGACACCGGCTAATACGATTCCTACACTATTTTTTTTTCGCAAGCATTTGGGAACGTACCGAGCATTCAGATAACACTTCAGGAGGGCAAACACCGATTAGTAGTAATAGTATTCTCGTTTGATAATACTGATTTCATAAATAAACGATTGTACAGTTTCAGTGTTCTCCATTCTGATTTCAAGCACAGGCCCTATCTGGAAATATGCAAACGCATTGAGAAGGTAAATCAAGATCAATTTTGTGAATTTATAAGAAAATCGGAGTACGACTTCATGTCAATGATGTATGCATCAGAAAAGACTCGATAGGCCTATTATCAGGCATTGCTACTCCAATACAGTATTGGAAACTTCAAACATGTTTTAGATGGTATTTACTGTTGCATTAGCTCAAGACTGCACACAGCTTATTTTTTTTAATATATTTTGTGTATGGATTTGCAAGTCCGATAGATTGATTTATTGATTGATTGATTGTGATTGATTTATTGAGTTCGTCTCTAAATAGATGCGGAGGTGAGAAATAACACGCAATATCTTCTCAATCCTCGTTACGTATATTACCAAAAGCCGACCGCATTTTAAAGGACCCTGGAAATACGGTTTATTTATCATAGAGAAGATTATGATATTATCAAGCTGTGCACTTTACAGTAGGTCAGTAGTATAGAGCAATCAAGTTGTTGAAAATGAAAAGCAGCTCATAAATAACCTATAAAATATAATTAGATCAACTGACGTTTTCGGTCCCGTCTTCAATCAGGAAAATAAAATTCGGAATGAAGGGGTGCCATCTGTTTTTTCGGCTGTTTACGTTCTGGTCGCTTCTTGATTTTCTATAACAGCATAGGCCTAGAGGTGTTTGCTTGAGAATGTGGTACAGAAAAATAATGCTGTAGTTCTTAATGTTTTTCAACATTTCCGTATGACAAAACTGACAACCTTAATAACCCAGACGAATGGAATACACTAATGGCTGTGGCAAAACGAACGGGCATGTTCCTTCCGTCACTTCCATCTCCATTTACCCCCTGAACCACTGCCTTAATTTTCCTACATTAATGATGTAGACATGTCTCATAAACCTAAAAAATAAATAATTAAATTCCAATTTGATTGTTTAAATTAACGACGGACAGTTAATATAATGCATTTCTTCATGCACAGACCTGGCTGAGGAATTTTGTAATAGCATAAAATAAAATGTTTATCTAAATCATTTGATCTGTTTCCGGTTGGATGTTAATAAACTCATCATCTTCTTTCTTATTTACACTATTTATCTGTTGAGTACTATACATCATCATACGATTAATAAAAAACGCCAGTCATAGTATCATACCAAAGAGTATAAAACTGCAGTTCTATACTTATTGATTACTCTTTTGATTATACGTAATTTCATAATATAAAAATAAGAAAAAAAGAATTTACGTTTTCAATATAAAGTGTTTTATTTACTTTTCCATTTCAACACAGTGTGTAAAAAACATGTACTGTATATAAGAAATTGCCAATCGGTAAATCATATAAAAGCATCATTTTTCAATCTACTGTATGCCATCTCGTACGAATTTATATACATGGAAAAGAAAATGCGAGACACTGACAATGGAAAATATACACAGGTAAAACACGTGTTCTATTTTTTACAGTTCTAAGTAACTAGCTCGACGTTTGTGCGGTGTTTACTTTGTGTCGAAACCCGTGTAGAGCGAAACGAACCAAGATAACGTGTGGTCAAACCTTCTTGTCGTTGGGCAGAAAATTTACCCTGATTATTGTCCTTCGTAAAGGACGTTAGTCGTTGGTCTCTTATGTATAATTCACTGCAGTACGCTATTAGAAATAAGAAACTTGCCTAGAAGGCCTATTGCTAACTAAAGTGATACTTTACATTTACAATGACTAAAAATAGACCTCAGCAGTAACAATAACTTTAATGGTGTAATAGATATGTAGCCAAATACACATTATTTCGGAACGTACTCGTATAGTGGTAAAAAAAGAATCTAAAATTTAAAAAAACTAAATATATAGCCTTTGAAATGTATACTACGCATGCAAAAATAATACTGAATAGACCTATGTTCCTATATTCGTTTGCATAAACCCTTGGCTGAAAAGATTTATATACAGTATGATGGCATGTCGAAATGCACGCCATTGTGTCGGGATTCAATATTTCGACATTAATTATGTCATCATCAACAATGAAAAATTATCCATATTTGCTTATATGCACAGGTACTAATCTTAACATTACCTCTAGTTGTGAGATAGTTATGAATAAACTAAAGATTGATCTTTAGTTTATTCATAGCTACAATCATTTTGTTTTATTTTATCTTACCTCTAATAAATATTTAACCATGCTAGTAAATGGAAAAAAGGATTTAAATTTTACATTGATTGATGGATTGATTGTTAATCCTTCAAATAACAAGATTATTTTGTGTAGTTTGAACTATATTTCTCCCTATAACAATCTAGCCTATGTATGACATGATTTTTTTAATACCATAAAGATCATGACAGTTGCACAAAGCATTCAATACCAGCTTGGCAGTCTCGCTTTTAGAGCTTCCATTAATACTGCACCAAACTACATATGTCGCATGATGAGCAGGATCCAGTCAAGCAATCGTCCTACAACACGTGCAATAATTACTAACTGCGATTATTTTATTCCTAGACCACATTGTGAAATTTTTAAAAATTGTTTTAGCTATAAGGGTCCAAATTTATATACTGTAATTCTATTCCGAATTCTATTCGTTTATGTACGACTTTTGCTATTTTTAAACTTGAAACAATATATAGTATTTTGTAATTGTTCTTGTTAATCTTTTTATAAGGTTTTTAATTAATGTATTTTCACATTTTTAAAAATGATCTTTTATATCTGAATTTTATAAATTTGTGTAATTAAGTGATTCTTGTTTTTTTATTCTTGTATTGTATGAAGGCCCCTAACTTAGGATCAGTATTTCTGGATGGGACACCCTCTTGAAATATGGTATTAAATAAATAAATAAAAAAGGATTACAGGTGGGATCTGACGTAGTCCGATGTCCCCAACGACAGTGTAAAGGGGCGTCATTAAGAAAATGGTCTTGGGAATGGTGTATGACATTTAGGGATTTTAAAGGCTTATCTAACGATTACGTGTAAAAATTTTTTTTTCCCCTCAGGCAAATTTGTTCGCCCCTCCCCCTCCCCCCACACAACTGGCGCCACTCCTGTGTGGTTTTTTTTCAAAATTTACGTTGTTCATAGAATGAAGAGTCAAAACTACAGCAGTCCGGTTTGTGAATCATTCTAGGGTCACATCGTCGTGCAAACCGAACGTCTCTCTATTATTACATCTTCGCTACATCTTGAAAAACAATCCCAAAATCACAGCGAACAGCATGACACCGACTACTAGGCCTACTTGAGCCAAAGTGTGAAGAAAGGTTCTATAAGGCACTTTAGAAACACGCATTTTTGTTGCCATCGCCGTTTTTCGAGGAGCATCTAGTAGTGCATCCATCGCGCCGTCCCAAGAGTGTGGCCCTTGAATACGGAATATGTACGGATACAACGTGCCAAAAGCAAGCTTCATCGCAATTGGAAATCTGGTATGTAGGCTGTCTCTTATACACATCTAGATGTGTATAAGAGACAGTATCATATGTATACATATATATATATATATTTATTTAGTCTTCAGTTCAACACATTACAGATACGCAACAATAAAAAAAAAACAGAAAAGAAACAATGCTAGCCAACAACAGACGGGATTGCTCAAAAGAGGGACCTTAAGGCTACGGTCTGGGAGCTCTATAAAGTGTCGCTGGCAACAAAATAATATTATAAGAAACAGATAGGTAAAATAAACATATAATAATCAACTCACATATGAATGAATGCTGCCGTGATCCCTTATGTTAATTTCTGATACTTCTTTGATGTCTTTTCTCATCGCATTTTTCGATGGTAATTTCAATTTCCCGCTGAAAATGCGCACAACGTAACGAGACTGCATCTCATATGCATTAGCCTGAGTCCCAAGACCTTTGAAGAGACCGATAGCAGCGAGTGTAGGTACATCTGGGTTGAAGATGTACTTGTACAATTGAAGTTCCTCCATAGAATCTGTGGGAGTAAGAAATCATATGATGAAAGTGGTCAGATAGCAAGAATAAAAATATCATGTAGTCGATTGCTTAGTAGGCCTATTAAGGTTATGTATGTTTATACATATATTCAGTTGAAAACTTGCCTCTAATTTCTTTACTTTCTATGAACGGAAAACTTTTAAGATATCCTGTCGCTGTAACCAGCACATCAACGTTGTCCACGTGTGAACCATCCGTGAACACAACACCGGTTTTTGTCAGCCTTTCTATTCCTGGTTTCACCTTAATGATGATACAGTAGCAATAATTATAACTACAGTATAATGATGATGATAATTATAATAACAATAGTTATGATAATACTAATAACAAAAAAAATGGTGACACCACCAAAAAAATAATGATTTTGGACTTGGAGGTGGCGGCAATTATGACAACGATGATTATTGTAAGATAACTTGTTTGTGAAGATATAATAATAATAATTATATTATGATTAAAAACTCATTCGATCATGAATTTTGTTTTGACTGACCAAGGAAGAAGCAATCTATATATATATAGGGGCGTATGCTGATTTATGTCTGGGTGTGTGAAACGGCGGGGGGGGGGGGAGATTGGGGGTGCGAAAATTGACAATGCGGAACTAAATCCCTATCCCAAGTTAAGTTGAATTAATTTGCCGTCATGGGGGTTGAGTTGTACGCCTCATGGTGTTCCCCTCACGCATAGGCCTATACATTACCTTCAGTTTGCCACAATATATTTGACCATCTATAGAATCATTTATCATAATAGTCGCTCCTGCGTATAGGCGAATGTCACTCTCCAAACCAAGAGCTTCGTGGTTCACGACACGCCTTAGGACCCTCTCTATATACAGTTCTTGAAAGCACTCTGGCATGTAGTTGAACCATTGGCTAAGAATGTGCTTATCCCAGGGTTCTTTGCCTCCGAATCCTCTTTTCAACACCCAGCATCCTCTGCGAGTACTCATATATGTCTGAAATAATATCGTTTTAAAGCTTCAGTTTAAAAATGGATATTAAAGTTTCAAGTAATTTTCCCATTTTATGTCTATACTGTGGATGCCTATTTAAATATATTTTACAGGATGTACAGAATTGGCCCCCAAAGAATAAGTATTTTATTGTTTGAGATTTGACGCATTTAAAAGAAATAGTGGATGTAAATAATTAAACAAATATCAGTTCACCATTTTCGCAAAACGACTACAATCAACAGAAACATCTCCTCCAGAGAATGCAGCCCCTAAAGAAAAGAAAAACATTATTTTTCAGATCTATTCTCGGTTGGAGTAAACATCTAAACGATTCACGAATTTGAGATTTTATAAGCACATAGTAGGACGTGTGCTAGGCCTAAATAATGTCAATTTAAGTGTGTCCCCCACAAGGAATCAAATAACGTTATCTTAGTTCCATAAAATCGCTACACTGTTGCTACAGTTTCTTTTACTGCAATCGTTGCAATTCGTAGCTGTTCTCGACACAATCGGGGACGCTCCTTTATTCAACTGAACAATCAGGGTCGCCAAAGGAGTTGGCAATAGTGTGTAGCGATTTTTTATGAAAACCAAGCTTTAATCTACTTACCAGGCACTGGAATAATGTTGCTCTATTAAGCCTACATATTTAACATTATTATATTTGATATGATTGATGTTTCAAAGAACGAGAGCCAAAACAGTAAAAAGTGACAATTTTTTATTATCGGGATAGTTATTATTATCTTACCAAGAACTACAACGGTTTTTCCAGCATAGTCCGAGCCTCTTCTGAAGTACTGTGAATGGAAAAGCTCTCCAGTAAACTC